>NC_073693.1:132246037-132453296 GCF_029784155.1 Uranotaenia lowii
TAAGCAACACACATTCATGTGTTGGTTTTTTTTCTCTCTTCGAGGTCAACCATCTAACCACCCACTACCCAGTACCATCCCAGCACACGTCCCCACTACTCCTCACCGAATTTATTCAAAAATTAATTTTATCAAACTCAATTGAGTCGTAGTAGGCCATGCTCTGCCGGCCGACGCAACTCTTTCCACTTTCCTCTATAAACTTTCTCCTTCCCCTAATTCATTTCCCTTTCTACCACCACGCTCGCAAGCTTTATCGTCAGGCTGCTTTTAAACCAAAGCCTATACATGTGACTCTAATATCATCACTTAAATCACATTTTAATTTGAAAGCAAATCTTCACAAATAACATTTCACCACATTTCACTATCGGGAAAACACACTCCCGCAATGTTGTCTCATCCCAAACGCTTTTTCTTCGAAATCTGATTCAATTTCTGAATCCCTTCTGTGAGCCATCAAAGAATTGCTTGGAAACCCGCGTAAAAGTTATAATTTCACAATACCACAATCATTAATCCATATTACTGCTAGTATTTCTTGAATCAACTTATTTTCCCTTCCACACTTCACGAATGTTTCCAAAGAAACAACTTTTCACTGTCGCGAGCCGAATGAAGAGCAAACTACTAGAATGAACCGAACGGTTCGGGCTTCCGCGAGCAACTCTGATATATATATATATATATATATATATATATATATATATATATATATATATATATATATATATATATATATATATATATATATATATATTCAAAACCTTGCTTAAACAAGCTTAGACAAGTTCTTCGGAAAATGGTAGGGTCAACTAAAGATCATCCTTTTTTGTTCTTATGTATATCTGTTCATAATTTCCCAGGTTGATATGGGATAGTAATGAACACTGTTAAGATTCTTGTAACCTAAAAATGTTAAGTGTTGGCAATATTTCTAGAGGAATCTAAACACTGCGTCTAGATACGATTTGTATTCTTTAAAAATTTACCCTTAATTAGTCATGGGGAATTTTTGTATTCACAAAGGAACAAGAATTTTGTACATACAATCTCATATTCACAGATTTTAGAAACTGATAAAGTTATGTATAACGGTTTTTTCCAAGATCTTGACGGTTATTGGTATTTTAAACATTAAATATAAGTTTAGGGAATCAAACAATTCAGTGTTCATAATCGTCCCGTGTTTTGAAAAACATGGGCAATTATAAACAATCCTCTGTGAGTCAGTATGATAAATGTTTAGCAAAAATTTATATTACACTTGAAGATGCATTGATTACTAACTGTAAAATGTCTAAAAACCAATTTTACTGAATTCACTGTGGCAAGGGAGTTACATGATGGACATGATTTAAAATTCTATAGACGTGGATTTTGGGAGCTGTAGTAACACAATTGATATCTGTAACACATAAAAAAATGTAAAAATGATTTGAAACCCCAAAACGATTTTGTGTTGTATGTTTTTTCTATGATTCTTTAAAATGTGATTAAAACCTCAAAATAGAATCGAATTCGTCTAAGTATTCGGTTATTTGAGTGTTATGAAACAACCAAATCAATTCAATAAGTTGAAAATTTTACTATATGCTGACGAAAATTGGCAATCAAAGCCTGGAAAATCTCGAATTTTTGTCCTGGAAAACCGGGAAAAAACCGGGAATTTCAAAATGAAAAAGTTGTGGCCACCCTGAACTATAGTTTGGGATGAATAAAATGAATAATTGTTAACAAAACAATGCACGTTTTAAGTTTCCTGAAAAATTTCATTTTTCAAATCGCCGCAGCCCGTGGCGTAGAACATAGCCTTCAAGTCTTCTAAGCCAGTGGGTATGAGATCGAATCCCGGTCACGGCATACATAGTACTTTTTCTTTGGGTTGGTGGTTTTAACATTTGTAAGATGCTAGCCATCATATCCTCGAAAGATGTACGCTTAAAATTAAGAAATAGGAATCTCTTCGAGGAAACATCAAGTTTCATTGAGATCCTGTATGTGTTTGTGTTCGTTTTAAAAAAAAAAAAAATTTAAAGAGAATCGGGATTCAGGATCTTATTCCTGTTTCCGGATCTAGAATTTGAATACGGGATAAGGTTTTTGGTCTGAACTCAGATCAGGATTCGTAAGCAGTATTCAGATTCAGGGACCGGAATAAACTCAAAATTTGGATCTGAGCTCGGTATTATGATCAAGATAAGGTCCAGGATATAGGACAGGGTAAGATTCAGGATCGGGAATCAGGATCAGTATCCGGAGTCAGCATCCAGCATCAAGATTCAGAATCAAGCCCCGAGAACTGGATGTAGGTTCAAGAATCTAGGTCCAGAAGCAGGATAGACAACCCAGAGTCAAGATTTGGGATCAGGGTCTGGGTTCCTGGATCAGGGCTTAGAACAAGCTCCAGGACCTGCGATCAAAGTTAAAGATCGGGGTTCAGGATGAGGATGAGGATCAAGGTTCGATTTGAATCCGTAATGAGAAACCAAAATCATGATCCGGCATCAAGAATCTTAATCCAGATCACGATACAGGATTAAGATAAGGATCAGAATCAGTGTAAAAATACATGATCTAGGATTCAAGATCCGGGATTAGGCGTAGGATCAGAATCCAGAAGTTAGGACCAGATCTCAGAATCATGATCCAGGATCAGTGATCAGAAACAAGATTCAAGATCAAGATCAGAGTCTAGTATCAGAATCAGGATCCAGGATGAGGATCCAGAATCAGAGTACAAGAAATTGATTGTCTTATTCTAAGTTAACCACCCGCTTGTCATACAGAATCGCTTTAATCCTTTTTCTGATGAAGTCTTCGGATAACTGTTAACGATTTGTTGTTTCGATGGAGAAAATCTATTCATCTATAAACTTGTATAGAAAACAGTGGGCAAACATCATCGAACACAGCTTCAAACGACTAATTCTAAGCAATTGTTGTCAATTTTTTGTTTATTATTATTGTCTTCTTCTTCTTCTTCTTCTTCTTCTTTCTTCTACTCGCCGATGCTATTTATAGCACGACTCGGAACTGCTTTATCGGCAAGCTCCTTTTAATGGTCCAGTTGCTGAGACTATATTGACCAGCGGTATTCTTTTATACTCCGGGGAGTTTACAATCATTTTTATACTCCGTAGAGTTTACAATTCTTCATGTTTTTGTGTTGTATTTCATTTTCTTGTGTTCATTTTTATGTCCGTAGACGTACAAAGATTTTTCCTTAACCTAAAGTTGGGGGGCAGTGGGATTCGATCCCTCAAAGTCTGACTTCCCAGTCAAACGCCCTAGCCAATTGCGCCAGGCACCCACCCCATTATTATTGTCAAGAGTTAAAAAACGTTACTGTTAATTGATTTGGTCGATTTGTTTGGTTATTTATCAACCAGATGGAATGTGTTGAATGTAGTAATTCATAAAGACCCAAAGCCCAAAAAAGGCTTGTTTTGTTTAATAGGCGTCGTACACAAATTACGTAACGCATGTAGGGGGGAGAGGGGGGTTGAGTCTGCGTTACTTGCTGTTACATAGGGGGAGGGGGGGTACTTGGTTCAGTTACGTAACAAATTAATGAAAAAAACATAAAGAAAAGAATTGTAATTTTCTTTTTTTTTGGCGAGCAAATCTACGCACCCCTTGTTCGAAAGCGTCAATGGTGGTTAAGTATTTTGTAAATAAAGTTTGATTCAAAAAAACCGCACTGCGCGAATGAAACGAAGTGAGCTTCGCTGTTATGTTTATTTTACTGTCACGTCATCGACTGCAGCTCATTCAGTGTTTATGTGCAGTGTAACTCGAATCAAATAAATTTTTGTATATATTTAATTTCAAAATTGAATATGGGGGGGGGGTATTTAGCGTTACGTAACAATAGAAGGGGGGTCCTATCAAACGTTACTTATTGTTACATAGGGGGGAGAGGGGTCTAAATTCTAGATTTTTTGCGTTACGTAATTTGTGTACGACGCCATACCGGCACGAGTTTTTAACAAAATCGATTGCAACTCTTTTCAAAAAATGCTCAATTTTCTGTCGAAAAGTAAAAAAATTCTGCAGCGAATTTTTATTTTCCTGACCTAGATAGGGACGAGATTTTTAGTTACCGCGTATTTTGGGAGTACTTACAACTTAGACAAACAACATTCTTATCGAAAACATTCCAAACAAACCTTTTTTTTTAACAATTCACAGTAAATTGACATCAACCACACCAGAAGATAGTTCATATATGTAATGGTATCCTCTTCTTGTTAATGTAGCAATATTAAAAATACAACTCATCGAAAGAATCAATTAAATGTAATACCATATATAAGTACTACAAAAATTGATCTATTAGTCTGTACCTTTTATCAACCTTGTGCTAACCGGAAAGCGATAACAACTCCACGATAGTGTGTTATCAATAAATCCAAAACAATTTAGCCGCTACTGCTTCTCGATAAGTGCTCCTAATTCGAATGCCTATCGTGTATTGAATTATACAACATTTGACCCCCCGTCGGGCTCCCTCTTCATTGACCTTGCGCCGGCAGCCGTCGTCGTCTGTTGTTGTTTGTTGTCAATGGTGTAAATTGCAACACCGAAATAGCTGTCTAGAATAAAGAGGTACGTGCCACTGCTTCCTGGTGTCACCGAGTCTCGCCTGGTCTGGCATGGCGCATGTATCTATGGTCTCTTTCGTACGCCGATAGTCGAGACAAACAAGAACGAGTACACTTCCGAGAGTTCAACCAACCGCATGTTAAGTCATCAATTAAAGTCATCATAACGAGTGTGAGCAGCAATGCAAAACACAACAAATCGATCGCTCAATTACCGCCGACTGCCTCCCGGTCGATTGGGATTAGCGCCGCCTTTTTGGTTGGCTGTAGTACTGTTTTAGTGTATCTGTCGTTTGTCGCGGTTTTGTTTACCCCGGCAAACAAAAATATTGAGTTGAGTAGGTATAGAGGCTAATTAGAAGGCCGCATGTCGGTTATAATTGTTAATATCTATTGAGCTCAGATTTGATGAAGCATAGTAGGTACATCTCACTCAAATCACTTCATTCAAACTTGAGAGTGTTTTTCTAGTTCTAAACGCTGGAAACCTTTGCCATATCTTCCTCGCCGGGGAAAGTATCTTAACTGAATCGAGGTATTGTTTCGGTTTGCTTTTCGTTACACATCTCTAAGAAGTTGTCAAACTGAACTAACAAAAGGATCCCAAGTGACTACCTTGAGGCAAGGCCGTGCACCCATGGAGATTTTTTACAAGTAAAATTTTCAGTTTAAAAAATCAATGTACTATGGTAACGAGAAATAACTTGATCCGAATAGTTTTTTAAACTTAGTGTTAACAAACATTGGTTTAATATGTTCATTGACACGTGTGGCGAGATGAAATGCTGGGTAGAAGAATTTGTAAAAGAATGAAGAACAGGCGGATAGGCAAGCATGAGATGAGCTTCGTAGGATAAAGTTTTGAATAGGTGTTGAAAACTGTAAGTCTATGGCATTTTTTTTATTGGGAAGCATGAAAATGTGGTGGTACGCCTTTGCCGTACAACAGACTACTCTGCATAGGAAGCGTGATCGACTTTTGATCAACACATTCCTAAACACAGCAGGCCAGTTGGATTGTGTACTGTGAATACACAGTCGGGGTGTTTGATTCAAAGTATTTTTTTAGTTCAAAGAATAAACCCTTAGTTTTAAATTTTTTCTTTAGAATCAAACTCATAATACATACCCGAGCAGACTGTGATGCCCAAAGTGATAGCAAACTGAAACCAAAACGAGGTATCAACACCAAAGTGAGAGCATCATTTGCTGTTGTTATTTCTTTGATAGCAAAACTAGGCATCAGTATAGTTTCAAAACTTTCTTTTTGAAAGCATACAGAGAGCAAAATGAGCTATCAATAGCATGCTGTTATCACAAATTGAAGTAGAATTTCATCCAATAGCAAAACTAGGGATCAATAAGCTTTCATATATTTTTTTCTATAATCGTTGATGAAATCAAAATGCTAGCTTTATTTGGTCTTTAATTTACCGTATCGCAAAATTTGGCACCGTGAAGTTTTTTTTATGTTATTTTGGAAAATAACACAATAAATTTACTAAAACAACAACGACGATAATTGTAAATTTTTATCAATAGCATAACGAGGCCTCATCCAGGTCTCATAATTAAAGATTAAAAAAAAAGTGACACCAAATTACAAATCGATTTATGCAAATAACAAGGCATTACAAGGAGTGTGTTTGTAAGTTTTCCAACATAAGGTAAGGTTTATTCATTAGTTGATTAAAAAACGAAAAACTTGTTGCCACAACGCGGAATTCGGATACATTACGTTAAATAAATTAAAATCGTTGACAAAATGTGAGGCAAAAGCAGTTTTCGGGAATATTTTCATTTCAGGTTGCGTGAATTTCATTCAAATTGTTAAAATTAAAATCATCCCACAATGCAGAAATAAAATTTGGATAGAGTGAAAAATGTGTTTTTTTTTTCAAATTATAGAAAAAAAAATTATTTATATTTTTTACATTTTTACTGAAACAAAACTTTGCTTTTTGCTGGAAAATATTCGAGTTTATTAATACAGAAACATCAATATCTTGGTTGAATGATTCATTTGAAAGTTTTAATTTTAATTCCAGGGCTGGTAGCGAGTCACTTTTTAGTGACTTGGTCACTTTTTTTGGGTCAGTCACTAAAAAGTCACTTTTTTCATCATTTGGTCACTAAAGTCACTATTTTCCGAAAAATGGTCACTTTTATCACCAAAAGTCACTTTTTTCACCAAAAATAAACCAATGTAATCAGTCAGTCAGAAATTTTTTTCGCATCCGGCGTAAATTTGGGCATGAATCACCCTTGGCTTGAGACATTTCGATCTACGACATTATTTGACGTTCATGAATTTAAACTAACTTTGATTGTAGATTTTAATTTTTAGTTCAATCAACCTTTTGTATTGAAACTCAAAACTTGATATACAAAAAACCTATATCGTCTTTAGAATGGGTTTTTATTAAGATGTGTAACTAAGATTGAGATTGAAATGAACCATTTTTTTTTATTAAAAAAATCTTTTATGTCATAAAAAATGTTATGTTGATTGTTGATATGAAATATTCTTAAAAAAATCAATTTCATACTAAACTTTATTTCGTGTTTTTTGTTCTTCTAAATACTTAAAAAAAGGGTTTTAAAAATTTACACTAGGCCACAAAATTTACATTTTTCTTAGGTGCAATCAATTTAAACGGTAATTTGAACTAATTTGGGTTCCCCGAATCTAAATATGTATGCAATATTTCTATCAGCTTTTGTTATTGAAATGACTTTTGAAAATAATTAAAAATCTTTAGAGAAGTTTCTGCACTTTTTGTTACAAAAACTCAAATCAAAAACATATTATTTAAAAATAAAAGTGTTATATGAATTGATGAGCTTTAAATAGAATCAAATTTTTTTTACGCTTTCTGCTGTGATGTCGAAAATACTTGTAATGACATTTTTCCATAATCAGTTATCTATCAATGTTTGATTTTACTGGGAATAAACTCTTTATCACCAAAACTAAATGTGTTTGGCCGAATTTGACAAAATTTCTAGTTTAGGACACTATTTACCAAATCAATAATTTAAAAAAAAAAGCACCAAAATGGTTATAGTGAAACATGAAAAAACTCCTCCTGAAATGTTTTTAAAAACTTATCTTTTTTATTTCCATACTGTTTTTTCAATTTTCAAATAAATTTACCGAATTTTATTGTACAGTTTTTTTTCAATTTTCTAATCAACTTGCCGGATTTTTTTTTAATCAAACTTTTTAAATTTTCAAGACATATTTTAACAATTGTTTCTTTGTTTTTAAATTCTGAATTTTCGTGTTCTTCAACCATAAGCCTTTAACTCCAAATTTTTAATAATAAAGCATAATTTAAAGCTTCTGTTTATTCAGGACCCAATATTTTAATCAAAAGAGACAAAATACTCAGAGCTTGTAATTTAAAGCTTAAAAACCTACGATTGAAACTTTAAAAACTTTTCTTCCTTTTCTTTTCAATTTTTTTGTTTTTGGTATTGTTATTATTTTTATCTAAATTTGAATTTCGAAACCCCCAATCAACACCCCCCCCCCCCCCCCCCCTTCACACGGGCCTGATTTGGTCACATTTTTCGTACTTCAAAGTTACTTTTTTCGTTCTACATAGTAACAATTTGGTCACTTTTTACGGTCCTCAAGGTCACTATTTGGTCACTTTTTTCCAAATTTTGGTCACTAAAGTCACCACTTTTTCATTGTCAAACCGCTACCAGCCCTGTAATTCAAGACCCGCTCTTACTGCGAAATTTGAGACGATAGAAACTCACACTTCAAAAGTTTGAATCATTGTCTTGTACATAAAAATGTTTGTAGAATAAATCACTCGACCGCGATTTCTGCGAAATTATTGTGAATTTAAATAAAATTTTTAGAAACGTCGCTGGTAAACTGGAAACAAAACACAGACATCCGCCAATCTAGTACTTCACTTTTCTTTGTCAGAAGTCTTTCGGAAGTCGGAAGTCCGGACTTCCGAGGTAAAATTTAGTGCTGGCGCTATTATAGTGCTTAAAACGTATTGCACATTACGCTATCACTGACAATCACCAATAACACCATGATAAAGAAATTTCTGTGGAGTGCAATTAAATGCAATCAAATAACCTTGATTTAATACGAGCTATTAAGAAAAGATACACAAAATAAAAATAAAAACATTAATCCTGGCACCACTGCGTGAAGGAGAGAAAACGAAACGTCAAATGGGATATCCAAATCAAAACAAAAGACCGAAAATTAAATTCCCGTAACAGTAAGAAGTTTTTCAGTTTCTGGAAACGATTGTAAAACATCTAGTGATTCGAATATCTCATTAAGTTCCTGTAAGTGCTCACCATTTGTAAGTATTGAACGCGTTTCATGAAGTTTCTCATTTTTATCGCTTAGGTACGTAAATCCGATTGTATCTGAAAACGATATTACAGCCACTGGAGCATCGATCAACCGAACATTGGATTTAGATAGCAACAACATGAAGGCGTTCTTAAACATCATCTTTGCACTAAAACCAAACTCTATGTTTCTGGTACTCAAGACGTCAATAAGCAATGGCTTTCAGGGCGAGTGCGTACAATCCTTATCCACAAACTGGACAGCGGGCATTGTGTGTCCAAGTGCATGCACTAACTCAGCAACGAAGTGGATGTGTCTGAATAACAGAATTATCGATGACCAGAGGTTAGCAGATTATATCCTTGAATGCAGTTTTGTTTAAATGATCACACCGCAAGGACAATTTTCCCCGGCCTTTCCCAAGACTAAATCATAGCGGCAGCATATGATTCAGTACAAAAATTGATGGAAAGACAGGATCGCAGATGCTAATTCCACCATCCTAACTAATCTTTCAGGTATGTTTCCGGAATCATTCTATTTGAAATATATCTCAAAAAGAAATGTTAATCATAAGTTCTAGGTAATTAAAATCATTAAAGGTTCACTGAGTTTTTAACAATTTAACAACAAGTTAGCAAGAATGCAAACCGAAATGGTAGGAAACGTTAAATGTGCTAACTGTTATTTAAAGGAATTATTGCTCTTCGTTTCATGATGCAGCATACTTATCATTTGAATTCAATTACCTCACGATTGATGTGGAACTCATCTTCTTTTTCTCATTCATCTTTTCATAAGTTATTCTTTAGATCAACATTGTAACTTAAGCTTAGTCCACATGAGGTCACTTAAATTGCGGTTTTGATTGCTGGGACATGTGTTTTGTTTGTACTTGTACTATAAGTTGTTAATATGGCAGCAATTAAAATCGCAGTTCAAGAAACCTAGTACCTATGAGGCTTTCAGTGAACTTAACTGGAACTTAATGCTGTTGGTGATGAAGTTGGTAGGCTTTTTTCGGTTAAATTTGAACCTTTTAAAGCACATTTCGGTTAAGTTGTGCATTTTCAATGTAAATATAAGTTGATTTTCTGTTTATGTCGACGATTTTTGAATCGCATCAGAAATTGGATTTCATTTAAATTTTTATTTTTTTTTTTGCTGTGAAGGTATGCATACTTAACCCATTCGAGACGGATTGCACACCGTGTGTGCAATGACTTTCCGAGGCTATAAGACCGATTGCACACCGTGTGTGCAATGGAAGTAGTTTTAACTTTTTCATGATTTTGAATAAACTAGTGGATCAATTTTCATGGTTCTTGAACCAATAGAATCTTAAAAGCATACATAATCGTAATTTGGCATTGGTTTCACTTTGTATAAAAATGTCTCCAAAATATCTGAGGTTGAAAATGACTTCTAAAATTATGCAGCGCAGACAGAGTTTCGTTTCGTCGATACAGACAGTAGGTCATTTTTAGGCTATTTCTGCTGTTTTTGTGGAAGTGTGCGTCGGTGATTGTTAAAGGTTATGGTGAGGGGAGAATAAATTGAAATTGATATGCATCTAGGACCTGGTGTATAGTGTTTGTGTGAACTTCGTATTGTTAAGTCTTATTTTTGAATTCTCAAGCTTTAGAGCGTGCTGTTGGGTTCTCCGGCCCTGTGCGGAGTAATTTTAGTAAATTCTACTTTCACCAAGGTGAAATCTGTATCTTATAGTTGAAAACATTATAAATGGTAGCTATTCAACTAAACTAATTATCTAATAAAAAACAAATGAAATAAATTTCAGCTCGATGGTAATTGCTAAAAATATCATCATCATGAATTTTTCCATGAAATGTAGTCAAACAATCATAACATGAATTTCTAGTAAATTCTTGTTTTTGAAATTTTAACGTTCCGTTCGATGTGCTTTCATGAAATGTTGGGCTCCTTTCAAGGTGCTATTTAGTAGAATATACGCAAGATTATGTGACTATCATTCGATTTTTCAATGTATATAAAAAATCCACAGTAAGACACAAGAAGAATTGGGTAAAAATCGACACAGTTGAAAACATGGTCATAAAACACAAAAGTAAATACATTTTAGAAAAATTATTGTTGGTTTAAACCACATTACAAATTATTTTTTTGCATTATATTCCTTCCTTTATAACCAAACAAAAATTAAACGAATGATGAACATGGTTAAAATATTTTTTTTTCATTTTTCTACCTATTGCACACCGTGTGTGCAATGCGGCTCCTCGAAATAATTTTATTTCGAGGAGCGGACTGCACACACGGTGTGCAATGGACTTTTTTTTGTGAATTTACGATTAAATTTTGGAAATTTCATTGAATTCATGTTTTTCAGATAAAATTTGATCGAATAAAAGAATAAAAATTTTTCGCTCCTGGGGGACGCGTTCGAAAAAAGTCGCCGTCTCGAATGGGTTAAGATAATGTTTCTCACTAGCAAGTACATAAGCAAATAACAACGCACAGGAACCTTTAAACTCCCACGGTGCACTGGTTCTAAATCTATGCATTTTCTAATGCTTAAACTGTAAAACATAGAAAAACATTTAAGTAGAACATTGTTTCCAAAATTTTCATCAATATTTGCAACATTTTTTGTTTTGTGGAACACTCAATTATAAAAAATCTATTATTTTTCTATTCAAATGAAATTACTAGAAATGCTATAAAAATTCCACTTGCTTAAAAATAGAGTTCTTGTTGTGCTACAAAATTGTTAATCATAACTAATTTTAATTTAATTTTTATGTATTAATCGAGCATATGTTCTACGGATCGGCTGGCAACATTGCCAAGAATAAGTCGTTCTCTCGTGTCGTTGTCGCGGTTTTACGAAATCCCGGTGAATTCGGTCGAATTAGTTTCTCTATAGTATTTGATTTATCGGGCGCAGGTCGATTTTCGGCAAGAAGAGTGAAATCTCAAAGGAAGTTTTGTGTTTTGTATGGGTTTTCTTTGAAAAAGTGTCGCTGGACTGGGAAAAATTTAATTCAAAATGGCGTCGAAAAGAAATAATTGTGGTCAGATATAGTGTGGTTATGGCATGAATAGCTAAAGCAAAAAAGAGTGATTCGGATATTGGAGCTTCTGCGCTCAAAGCTTGTGTGTGGGTGAAAAGCTCCTATAATGTAACGCATGTAACAGGTGTTATCTGAACACGAGCACATCTTACTAGTAGCATGCAACATCACATGCGAACTAATAATCCAATTGGATTATCTTCGATGGAAGTGTTTAGTGCGGACTAGAAGAGTTTGATTCTTCGAATGATTGAAATTGATTTTTGGATTGAAAAAGTTGGATTTTGGTTTTTTCCCCTAATATCCTTTATCGGAAGTATTTGCAACTAGGTGGTGCTGGTGTTGACATCGCTTCCAAGAAATCGATGTTTTTTATTCGTCTGATGTAATCGTCGAAATAGTGGCCCAAGAGAAGATAAGTATACTTCCATTTAGTGTTTTTATTAGTATTTTCAACATAGATTCAGCTCAATCGTATCACTATCAAATCATCGCAAAGCTTCAATGGTGTAAGGCTCGTTTCCAATTGGCAAAAATGTTTCGAAGTTAATTTTTGAACTAGAAAACTTTTTCGAACTAAAAAGCTCCCAGACCTCACAGAACCATCTACTTGAGCTTTTGCGAAATTCGATCAATGTTCCCAGGATTTTTTTTAACGTTGACGGATGTGTTCATATATATCTATTGGACTTTGTTCTAATGTGTTTCAAAAAGCGGGTTATTTCTTTCTTATCCATAAAGTTATTTGTATAAAGTGTCTAAATGATTGACACGTTTACGAAGATCCTTTTCCTGAGTAGACTGAGTAGTTAAGTTAAATAATTTTCGTTATACTTTCACACCTATTTTATTTTTTGATCATTTCTCAATTTTTTTTTTAAGTTCATCATATTTGTTTTTATTGTATTCATTTGATCATTATTTATGTATCTTTTTAATTCATTATCTCATTTGTTGAACATCACTTTAAACGAATGTGGCTCTTGTTTACATTAATGATAATTATAACAAGTAGTTGATTTCCTGTGTAAATATGGATGAGAGTCTAGTAATAAATTGTCAAATCATCAATTTTAGTCCAATTATTTCAATAATTAAAATGACTCAAACAACAACATTTGTTATAATGCTGCATATAGAAAGAAATTTAAAGATAAGTGCAAGTAAAGGCATTATAACTAGGAATAACAGTAAGTGATTGCTTTAGTTGTATAATCAGATCTTAAACCAGTAGATGATAAATTCAAGTGTGTAGGGAAGAATGCAACCATAAACTAAAATTATTTAAAACAAAAATCTAGTGCGTCATTGGTTAAAAGTTAGAAAAGAACCAAATTTGCTTACGAAGTCTTTATATTGATTCAATTAGGTGCATATTTAGGCGTGTATCAGTTGCGTTAGTCTGAAACTTGACATGGTTTATTGATGATTGATGATTAATTAGCGTAAATACATTTTTATCGTTCTGATCTTCTGAACTTCTCCTCCTCCTTGATTGTACACAATATTTTATTTTTCTTGTAGCTCGGAAATTTGAACATTTTTCGATATAAGATGAATGAAGATGTTCTAATATTACCAAGAAAGAAGTACAATTTAAACAAGCTCAAAATTATCATTCAGATTCTTAATTGTTAATTCAATATGTTCACAGAATTTATGGAATGCTTTTATTTTGTTTAAGAGCGTTGAAATGAGAAAGGATCAATGAAACCAAATCAATAATAGGCAGGTTAAACAAAAAAAAACAAATTGAAAATTTGTCAATAGAATCTTTTGCTTTCCAGGTAATCATACTGTATGATTTTGAACATTTCGCAGTATTTTTTTTCTCGTTCATTCAATATAAAAAACAGTTTGTTGATTCAAGAATGAAAGAAATTGCCAGAAGAGTAAGATAGTAGGTTTTAAAGTATTCGATCACACTAGTCAAAAGTGTCGCCTGATCATATCCTTCCACCCAAACCTCCAACCCAAATTTTTTTGCTAGGATGCAGAGGTGACCTCGGTCCTAAAGCACAAATTTATTCTTTTATTCCTTTCTCTCTTTTCCAAACTATCCATTGACTACTAGGACGTGGCCGGCGCCGTTATTGATCATTTTAAGAAAGAGAGAGCATCAGTTCTGAGCATTGAGAATAGTCTGCTAATCCCAAGCACCGTTCTTTTGACCTTTGAACACAATTGATGGCCTCGGTCAATCACGGAGTAGCAACCATTGGCGATGTGGAATTCGTTCTACTGAGCCACGCCTGCGATCATGGATTTCGAAATGCTGAATAATAACTATATGACTCAAGATATGCACTCAAAAGACGATCAATTTCAATAAGTAGATACCACACACAGATTAAGAGATTTTTTTCCCAAAGCATATGATATAGCATTTCGGATTCAATGATTTAAGGTGGATGTGAGTAGTCAATCAAGCTAAGCTAAGCTAAGCTATTAATCGAGCATATGTTCTACGTTATGAATTTGATTACGACGTGTATGCATCAAGCCTGCTTTTGACACACAAACAATCACTCTGGCTTAAAGTCCTACATTGAAGAGTTCATGTTGGTGTATGATTGTTTGTTAATTATAAATATCATTGAGTTATGAAAATTCTATTATCTAGATATTAGTTTCTGGGTGGAAGACAGTAAAAAAATCAATATTTATAAAATAACCTTTAATTAAAGTACAACTTTATCTAGCAGAAATACACGTTTTCATCAAAATCCCTTGGCTTTGAAAATTTATGTCTGCTGGAATTAAAGGCTTTATAGCTTTATGTCGAAGATCATGTAATATTAGGTGAATTGCGATGTTTTCATTTTGTGCGTTCATTGTGACATAAATTTAGGTCTTATTTGATAAGAATTTAAATTTTTGATGAATTACTGCTTCAAGCGTTTGTGTTCTTTTGCAATGTAAATTTATGTCAAAAGTGATGCTTCAATTCTGTGCATCCAATTTGATATGAATTTATAGCAAAAAATTAATAGTGTGTGGTTCTATCTGATGGTTTAATGCTTTCATTTATTGTTATATACTGTTTCTACTTGATTGAGATGGAGGTTCAACATTTATGTCTATTTAGTAATTTTAATTTTTGATAATTTATAATTTTTAAAACTATTTAAATGTTTAACAATATTTAAAGAATATTTCACTAATATCAAATGCTGTCGTATTTTTAATTGCAAAAAGGAACCGAAATTATTTGAAAAGAAAAAAAAATGTAAGATTTTGTTCGAGTTGATCTATGACATTGTGGTGATTTGAAAATCTTCTATTAAAAAATATAGATAGTATTGAATAAAATACATTCTTCAGACTACCCGTGTCAAAAAATAACTTAGCATTGTCTCTATCGACTCGTTTAACACCTATTTAGGTGAAATTTTTCAATGATCTTCGCCGGATCGCTGTAAATCACGTTAACACGTTGCATAATTGGAGGCGACTCTTTTTACTCGAAAAAACTTTTAAGCACAATCAGATTGAATTTTGCTATCACGCCTTGATCAGCAAATTCGTTCTCATTTCGGTTGACTTAAAGTAAAACACAGCAAAAATAAAGGCGTAACTTTAGAATACGGATAACAAAATTATACCTCGTTTTGCTGTTTAGGTTTGAAAGCAAAATGATGTCAAATTTTGCTGTCATGCAAAATTATGTGATGCCTTATAGTGGCATTATTATGCTCTCCGAGCTCTCAGAAAATGAGGTGTAGTTAAGGTCTCAGTTTTAGCAAAATAAGGCATCACTTTGCTAACCAAGTATGAAAATTTGTGCTCTCATTTTTGCTGTGTACCACCTTATGTCAAGCAAAATGAGAGCAAACTCGGCTATCAGGGCGTGATAGCAAAATTTGCTATAATTTTGCCATAAAAGTCTGCTCGGGATTGTATCAAATAAAAAAAAAGTTTGTTTAAAAAGAATATTTTTTTAAATCAACATCAATTGTTTTTTTGGTTCAAACACCAAGATTTCTCTGAGTGTACCTAGTCTTTGGAATAGAATTTCTTTGCTAAGTGTGACTAAACAGGTTTAGAATTTGAAACCAACCAAATATTAAAATTTATTCATCCAAAACTAATTCAACTCATAAATAAGCTGATAGCCTTGTAACATTTGTTTACTATTCACGATAGTCGATTGAATGGTCAAAAATCTAAAACATAAATAACACAAGACAACAAAATTCACATTTTTTCGAAGGACGAAGGTACATAGAATTTATGAGCTTATTTTCGTTGATTTAGGTGCCCTGAATCCAAAAATTTTATTAGTTTTTTTTTCATTCAATAAATTAGGGTTCCCATACGTACTCATTTAAGAGTAAATGTAATCTTTTTCGATCGAGCAATGAGCGTACTTTTCTTTTTGTAAAACTTTTAGAATGTACTCTTTTTATGCTGAAAGACATTTTACCAGATAACGAACTTGTTTCTTCCATTTGTGTTCCTATATGTATGTACAAGTGGTCCGGAAGAAATGCAACACTTTATGCATTCATGCCACGGTACTTCAGGTTTCTCTTCTTTGTTGAGTTTACCAAACGATTTATTAAAATGGAAACCATCACAAATCGATTAAAATCCATTTTTTTCCAATTCCAAATTCCAAGGATTTGGAATTCCAATTCTAAATCAATAATCATCTTTCATCGAGATCGCAAGTAATTTTGAGTTCTACATAAATAGTTACATATGTTTCCTTTGCGTTTACTTTTCCCTATTCTGTAATGTACGGCAATTTAAAACGAAATTTTAAAAAGGTTTAAACAACATTGAATTTTAGATATTTTTTAAAGCAGATATCAAATCGATTTGCTGTCTTCAAAAAATTTGTTAAATAAAATAAAACTTTTTATTAACAAAAAAATTTCCCAAAACATTCTCAAAAAATCTTGAATTTAACTTTTTTCATTGTATCTTCAAAATCAGAATATTTAGGCTGAAACTTATTCTTTGGTTGAACAAATCTAACAAATTCAGAATTCGTTTTCGTTTTCGGTTTTCATGTAGTTTTTTTTGGTTTATCATTTTTAAACTTATTAACGCCACATCACCAAAACTAGAGGTGATAGATACAATCTGACAAAAGATTGGAGTTTAGGGAGCCGAATTTTTAAAACTTTATTTTTAAAGAACTTCACCCAATTTTACAGCAATACTATTTAATTTTTTGATTTTTTCCCAATATTATGTCTTTGTCTTTCAATTCTGATTTCATTATCTTCTTGTAAGTCTTTTAAATAAGAAAAACAATTGACGGCAACAAAATATGAATTCAGAGCTTGAAATTTTAAACTATTAAATTTGCGCTTGAAAATTTATAAATATTTCACTCATTTTTATAAATTTTTTGAATCGAATATGATTTTCGAATTAAACTAAAAAATGATAAGAAGAAGCAAACTCAAAGTTAAATTTCAATACGCAATGCTAACTAAATTAGTATTTGCTTTATGCTTTCAATATTTACTACAAACTTTTCTTATTTTTTTTTAAATTTTATTGATTTTTCTTAAATTTATTTTTTTGGGCTTCTGATATATGTCAGTTGGCAAGTCACTTGCCTCCTGAGCTGATGTTCGCGAGTTCGAGCCCAAGAGTTGTATCTGATAAGTTTTCCAATGACTGTCCACCAACTGCAACGTTGATATAAAGTCTTTTTTCTTTTTGATAGGAGTTTAACCCGTTAGGGTCATTCTTCCTCGGTGATATAAATTCGCGAATGCCTTGAAGATGCTAAAACGACTATAATCGAAACGAAAAAAAAAAAAAATATTTTTTTACTGGTTTATCTAGAAATAAAATTTGCTTACCTCTACTTTGTCAGTTCTTTCAATGATGAATTGAACATGTTGTATTATAGTTTTTTTAAGTTATTTATATGAGCTTTTTCAGTCCTTCATTTTGATAACCAGAAAGAAATGATTATGAAAATGTTTTATCTTTTACTTTGATCAACTTGAAATAAAATTAAGTATTTCCTTCTTTTTATCAAAATTAAAATCAATCATCATGTGTTTTGAATTTTTTCTTTAGTTAAAAAATTATATAATTTTTTTCCCTATTCGAGAATTCATATTTAAATTCTTGATTGAACATTGTTTCAAATTCAAGTTCAATATTACCGCGTAACTTTTCAATCTACGCTGACATTAAAAACGATGAAAGGAAACGTAAGTCAACATGATTAAAAATCAACAATTACCTATTACCATTTTGCCAAACAATATTTAATCAAAGTTCATTTCTGATCTGGTTCATAATAACCAGTCTATTTGGTGTTACATGACTACGCGTCAAAAGAAGTTGATGTATTCGTCATATTTTTATGCTGTTGATTAGACCAACACTTTTGAGAAATTGAGGGCTGTTCATTAATTTTATTTTCAATTTATCGTGTTCTCATATTCAATAACCAGTATAACAAAAACCGGAAAAATATCATTTTTCACCGGAAAAATATTTTGGAATTTCAGAACGAGGAATCGCTAGCAACCTTGAAAACCATTGTTTTAGGATTATATAAATATTTTTTAATTATTAATGTTTTCAAATTTTAAAAACTTTGAAATTTCAAAACCAAAAATCACTAGCAGCCCTGTTAAATCTTCCTTTGCGGTTAGGGTCTATATGACCCGAACAGCACCTTCTCGATATGATATCTCCAGGAACGGTTGAAATTTTATGATTTTTGTTGCTAAATGAGGATCCTTACAATTTCTTATTTTTCTATTTTTTGAATAGGGTTTCCAGAGTCATCAATAAAAAATAACACCTTAGGTTCGTTTAGACCCGGATTACTGTTTGGGATAGAAAATCAAAACTACTGAACTTGATTTTCATAAACTGAACCATTTTTGAATTGTACAACTTTCTACTATCAGATACCTTTTAAAAATTTTGGTTTTGTTTTCTGTGGTCTTCAGAAACCTACCTTCAAAATAAAAAAAAGTCCCCAAAAAATGGATGTTTTGCAACGAACAAAACTCGTTTTGCAGATGTCGTATTCATAAACTTTTGATTGATATGATTTTTTAAAGATTAAGAATTTATATTCGATCAATAAAAGTGCTTGGTTTCACAGACCACAGGTGGTTATTTTAAAAATTTTTGGAAGGTTTTGAACTATGAGTTTATCATTGAATTTTGATTGAAAGAATGGCTTTTCTGTTCAACTAAATTATTTTCTAATCGAAAATGATAAATTTATTTTGAAGATATGTACTTACTTTAAATGAATATTTTAATCAGTTTTAGTGGAATTCGAAACGGGATGGTCACGATCTTTGTTGAAAAACGCCCTCACTATTTGATAATTTCGTCTTTTGGCTCAATTTTCAGAAGCTATCAAAAACAATTATGAAATTTTATCTTCATAAATAGAAGGTGAACATTTTGACGATTCCAAAATTGTATAGTTTTTGGAAATTAAGTGTAGTTTAGTTAAAAATTGAGTTTTCAAGTTAAAGAAGACTTAATCCTTTATTCAAGGAGACTAATCCTTTATTAGGCGGGACCAGAACCCAAGGTTGCCGAAATCACAGATAAATCTATAATTTCACAGAATTTTTAGCAAATTATCATCAAAGAATCTGTGTCACAGAACACAGAATTTGAGAAATATTCACAGATTTCACAGGAAAATTTTGGACGATTTTTCAAAATAAGTATAAATGTAAGTATAAAATAAAAAGTATAAAAGTATAAAAAGTAAGTATAAAATAAGTAAAATGTAAAAAATGTTCAATTTGACATAACTTCTGAATGAAATTGACGGATAAAGTATCACAGAAAACTGTAACAGAATTTTTGGGAAAAATCACAGAAAGTTAGATTTTTTTCTCGTCAAAACACAGAATTTTTTTCGACAACCTTCCAGAATCTTTGTCATAAAACAAAAAAAAAACTCTAGGTTTTTTACGTTTCGTTATTTATAGATGACGCAAAATGGTGTCAAATTTCCATACAAGCGTCATTGAGCGACCCCTTAGAGTTATCCAAATGAGTTGTAATATGAGATGGAGCCTTCTTGTAGGCCAAGGAACGATTTCAGGCTCCAAGGTTTTTGATTCCGGAACTTACCCCTATTTTTGGACCACCCCAATGTTCGGGTGATGTTATCATTACTTTATCGTTACTGTTTAGTGTTTCACATGAATCAAGAAAATAATTAAGTAATGAGCTGATCCGTGAAAATTCAGGTTAATGTAACTTTTTCATTTGTTCTGAGTGTCGTAAGTGTCGTAACTGTAAATATATAAAACTGGACAGAACATTCGACCGAATTTTCGGCCAAATATGCGTTTCACCGTATAGTTGAAAATGTCAATATTCGCTACATCTCTAGTTTCTACATTAATACTCGCTTTGGTCGTGGGCAAAAATCTACACTCAAAAACTTATTCACATGAATGCTATGTAAAAAAAATAAATAGATATTTGCAACCTGAAAATAAGGTGAAATCTTTTGAAGTTTCCAGCCGTTTAACTTTTAATGTTCGAATAAAAATTTCATAGCTCTACGATGGCTATGTTTGTTCTATAATATTACACTATTTAAAAATATTTCCTAAAAATCAAGGAAGGAACATTATCCTTAAGAAAATCGACCGTATCATTAAATCAGTCAAAATACGTTCTCCTTTTTTAAATATTTTGAAATCCAGTCTACAAAAAACTGTTTTTTTTTTCGGGATTCCTTCCTTTCCTATTTTTGATTCCCATAGATAATGAAATCCAAAAACTAAATCGGACAAAATCGAATCGTATGCTTTTTATTTCACGCCTATGATCAGACATGCTCTTGCAAAAGCTTCGCTTGCTTATTCGTCATCAAATCATCCCCAAAACAAGCCGCCAACAGTACTTTTTCTAGCCCTCAACAATCAACTTATCCATTACCAGTCACGCCGTTAACTGCCCGCCGCTATAGCGCCACCATCCACACCCAATGATTTTGCCTCTCTTTTTTCCTACGATAATCAACTGACTTAGTTTGTACAGCATCAACCGGTCAAATATGAACTGTTCCCCCTGTCGCCGGTGTCCCGGCATCGGCTCAGCATGGTCCAGCGGAAGACGTTGGTCCTGGACCTGGACGAGACGCTGATCCATTCGCATCACGACGCCATGCCCAGGAACACCGTTAAACCCGGGACGCCGCACGATTTCACCGTAAAGGTTACCATCGATCGACATCCGGTGCGCTTCTTCGTGCACAAACGCCCCCATGTGGACTACTTTTTGGATATTGTAAGTACTCTCGCCTCGTGGATGTTGTACAAGTTTATTTTGTCTCTGTTGTTGTTGTTTTGATTCACCGGAGCTCAGTCAATGATAAGCCGTAATCCACCGTCTTATCAAACCACTTACGTTTGACTCACGAGCAAAATGCAGTTCAAAGTCAAGAACAACAGTCGGTACACTGGTCAACAATAAGTGTTGTTTTCCTCCTTTGGATGAAACAATTTCATAATCTGAACTTCTCTGCCATCTCCTCAGGTATCGCAATGGTACGATCTAGTTGTGTTTACCGCCAGTATGGAAATTTACGGCGCCGCAGTTGCCGATAAGCTGGACAATGGACGTAACATCCTGAAGCGACGATACTACCGGCAGCACTGTACGCCAGATTTCGGCTCGTACACCAAAGACCTGTCGGCGATATGTGGCGATTTGAATAGGGTAAGTTCAATCCCTGATATATCAAAAAAAAAATTATGTTGCTAACTGTCTCTACCATTACCCCAGATATTCATCATCGACAACTCGCCCGGGGCGTATCGCTGTTTCCCGAACAACGCGATACCGATCAAGTCCTGGTTCTCGGACCCGATGGACATCTGTCTGCTGTCGCTGTTACCGCTGCTAGATGCGCTCAGGTTTACCAACGATGTGCGGTCGGTATTGTCGCGGAATCTGCATCTGCACCGTTTGTGGTAGCAGGTAAGTTTCGATGATTAGCTATTTCTATAATTTCCATTACTGAGAAAATTATCGAACCTCTAATATGCGCATGAAACATATATTTCAATTGCAAATAAGACTTAACATTATTATGGCATTTGAGACAATTCTTTCGACTGAACTACGGTCGAATTTGAAGAAAAAAAAACTGCAATTGAGAACAAGTTTTATTTAATATTTTGTCGCAGTTTAAGCAGTATCGACAGATGAAGGGAAGACCTACGACGTTCACACAACAAAATAATAAATGGTCGACGACTGTCGCTTAAACCTCCCAAAAACGTTGCTTTGCTGGGCTAGATAACATTTAGCTTTCTATTAGCTAGTTGAACTTTTCTTAAATTATTACTAGTTCATGGCAAATAATTCATAGTTACTAGCAGTGCTTGTACCTTTTAAGGAAGTTAAGATGCTCCAACATTCATTTAACAATCCTTGCGTAAAGCTCTGTCATTTGGGGTTATTCGAGAAATTTTAGAAAGTTGATCAGTTCATGGTCTACAGGGTTTGTCCGGAAAGTAATAGGACTGATTGTTTTCTTCCGCGACTGTACTTCGGAGCGTACGCGCGCCGACTGGATTAGGTAGTGGGTGTTCCTAGCTAACAAACGAGCGGCTGTTCGGTTGTCTACTAGCAACGGGAGAATCAGGAAAGCCATTTTCGCGTGACGTGTTTCTGTGAGTGGTGCAAGCCGGAAATGCAGCGTTCGTTAGACCAGGGATACGCGATAAAATTCTGTGTGAAACTCGGTAAACCTGAATAGAGACGTTTGCAATGATCAAGCAGGGTTACCCAGATATTGTATTAGCAAGGAGTGGTGTGTTTCGCTAGCAACAAGCTTTTTTGGAGCGACGGGAAGAGGTCTGCGATGAAAACCGTACTGGAAGACCTTCGACTTCGGCAAACACCGACAATTGTGTCGATGGTCTTCCAGCACGGTCTTCATCAAAGACCTCTCTCCGGCCCTTCGAAAAGGCTTGATGCCAGCAAGACACACCACTTCTTGCTAAAGCAACATCTGAGTAACCCTGCTTATTCATTTCAAACGTGTTTGTGGCAGATCTAACCCCATAGAATTCAACCGCGTACCTCTGGTCTAACAAACGCTGCATTTTCGGTTGCACCAGTCACAAAAACACGTCACGCGAAAATGGCTCTCCAGACTCCTGAGCCCGCGCTTCTGCGCTTATCGGCTTCCTCGGTTTCAAGTCAAAACTTCAGCATATATACCCTGCCTATTGCTACGATTCAAAACTAAGGACCTCTCCTATGACGACTCAAAGTCCGACTTTTACTCGTTACTCTAGACTCGCTTGGTTACCAAGATTATCATGCGCTCCGCATCTGTTCGAGACCACTGCTAGAGATCAATGGCCTCTCCTCTAACGACTTGAGCTTTGGCTCGAAGCCCACTCCTCTTTGGCCGTTCGTGTGCCGGTAGAGAGCAGTTTATCCTAGACTCGTGCCTGTCAGTGTCACAGCACACGTCCGGGGCCTTACGAAACTACTCGGATGATTCCCGACGAAGACGTCATCCTACATCGACTGAAGTAGTTCACCCGACGGCGACGTGAAACCACTACCCGAGAGTAATCCAAGGTGTGAATACTCTTCCCCCTACGAGTTTGAATGCGGAGAAGGTCATGTCTTATCCCCGTAGTCTCCGTCGCAGAGGGCGCCTTCTACTCGGATACTCCGCGACGATAATCTAGACACGCACGCGATGTACCAAGCAGCTTAGCATAAGCGGAAGGTGAAGTCCTATCTTTGTATGCTTTACTGTTAGGTTCGGACGCACTCTACTGACACTATTGCTCCCCGGCGAAGGAATCATCCTACACCGATCGCAGACCGCTGCTGGTTCCAACTCCTCCGCAAGGCAGTCATAATCCGGGTGAACCCATCACTAACCACGCGCCCAAGTATTGGCATCCTCATACATCTTCCGCACGATGTTGTCGGCTGTTGTGTCGGGTCAAAAGGCGGGAAGCATGTTAATGCGTAACCCTTCGAACTTTGGACAGTTAAACACTTCGTGCTCTGGTGTCTCGACGGTGTCACCGCAGGTTGGACAGAATGGCTAAGCCACATGTTCAAACTGCATGAAGTATCCGTGATCAGTCAAGAACTGTGTCATGCAGAAATCCACCTCTCCATGTCTCCGATCCATCCAAAATCCGACGTTAGGGATCAAGCGATGGGTCTACCGGCCGCGTTCCGAGATGTCCCACCGGAGCTGCCAGTTAGACATCGAGACATCTCTGGCATGTTTTCGCACATCGGTCATGTGCCTGTGCTCGTAGCAGAAGATATCTTCACCTAACTTAAGTGTCACTACTCTAAAGTATTAACTCTTAACACTTTCAATCACTGTTGATATTTCGGAGATGTAAAGAAACACAAGTTATCAGGTTGATGACTAAATGTAAACTGATCATATATTTGGTATGATAGCTTACGAACCGTATCGTGTGTAGAGAGAACACTTCTCTCTCATATACACCAGGTTAGCGAAACGGTATTTGAGCTTAAGGTCGAATGACATAACAATTCTCCCCTTTTAAAATATTGCATACATAATTACATAATATATTAGATTTCATTTGAGCTTTATAATTTAACAGTTCTTTGATTACTAAGTGCTATTCTTTTATTTTTAATTCTTGCTGATCTTCTAACTGTTTCTAATTCAGAATCTTTTTCAAAAACGTTGGAAAACTTTTTCTTTAATTCTGCAATTATAGAATCTCTATGCGGAAATACAGAAACATGTTTAATACTTGAGGCTTGCCTAGCGAATGAATCTCTTCATCGAGGGAAGAACACATCTAACCATTCTCTTCCTAACAGCGGATATAAATTATGGCTGGATCGTTGAACATTTTCTTTTAAGATAACCAAAGGTAATTTTTCTTTGTGGTTGTTTAAATTAATCCACACATTGGCCTCCCCAAGTACATCAAGTTTACCGCCATTCACAACCACTAATTTTCGGTTACTTTTAAAAACATTAACCGAGAAAAATTTTTGAAACATATTTTCGCCCATAACAGACACAGCTGAACCAGTATCAACTTCCATTATAATATTATGACCTTCAACAACAACATCAACTAAACATGAGCTATTTGATCCCTTATCGTTCGATACCATCATACACAAATAAAAATCACCTGAATTGCCTTCATGAGAATCATCACTCATCTCTACTCTGAGTCGGTTCAGCGCTTGATTTATGTTGCTGACCGTATCTCTCGAAGGAGCCGGAATAGCAACACTCTGAACACGGTCTGCTCTGCTGGGACCCGCTCGGTTGCTGATGAAAACGTTGCATTGCCGTTTAATATGTCCTTTTTGACCACAACGATTGCAATTCAAATTGGCATATCTGTTTTCTCGGTTTCTGCTGGTGCTCCTGTGGTCGAAAGATACCCTTCTGGCTCTCGGATCGCCACGACTTCTGCTACGACTACGGTAGTCAACATTCCTTTCATTCGTAGATTGATATCTATTACCACCGTGAACCGCCCTACCCAATCTCTCTCTCACTGAGCCCACAGATCCATTTTGATGATGATTGCTACCCAGCCGATTGCAAAGTTAAACGATCCTGTTTCAAAAGTTCTCTCTGCAAATCTTTATCCCGAATCCCTACTAAAATCCTGTTCCGTATAGCTTTGTCCTTATAGTCACCTAAATCGCATTGTGAAGCAATTAATTTCAAGTCCAGAATGAAACTTTCAACTGTTTCGTCTTCCGTTTGAATTCTGGATTCCAGCTTGAAACATTGCACAACATCTGGTTTTGCCCGGGATATAATAATTTCAGTTCATTGAAAATAATAGGGCCACTAAGCGTGATAAAAAGGGATCTTTTACGTTCATCTGGAGTTTGGTTGAACTCAAAGAAATGTTCGAATCGTTCCGCGTATTGGCTAAATAATGTTCCAGGAACATAAGGTTCCATGGATCCTACAATGTTAGCTTGAACATTAGCCATCTCAAACAGAGCTCAACTTGAGAGGTGCGGTCACTAAAAGCATAAAATTCACGGTTATTACTCACCAATGTTATTGGATGTGTTGCTCTCAATTCACTCACCAATTCGCCGCGTGATGATACGTGAATTCTCTCGGCAAATGATCTCACTTTGGCAGCTCACTCTATATAGGCGCTTGTCGAACTGGGCAATGGCGATGATGAATCCTTTATCCACTGATGACCGATTCGAAATGGCGAAGCACAAAGGAATATCGAACAAAGCTGTACACCTTTAACAGGCAAGCTCAACTTCAAAATGGCACTTCCAACCTAGCTATACACCGTTTCAACGGCAAGCTTGCGATGTGGCACTCTAGCAATATTGCTCAGCCTGTTCAAAAACAATGTATACGCACTGAATAATTTCCAGACTTTGTCACAGCCTAAGCCGACTCTTCAAAGCAATAGTTGTTTGATTCGCAATCACGCGCTTAGCACGAATTATAGATGCGGCGGTAAAACACACAAACTGACAAACGCGGTAAGTGGATTTATAATTTGCTACACTTTTCCTCGTCGTCAATTTAAGTGTCACTACTCTAAAGTATTAACTCTTAACACTTTCAATCACTGTTGATATTTCGGAGATGTAAAGAAACACAAGTTATCAGGTTGATGACTAAATGTAAACTGATCATATATTTGGTATGATAGCTTACGAACCGTATCGTGTGTAGAGAGAACACTTCTCTCTCATATACACCAGGTTAGCGAAACGGTATTTGAGCTTAAGGTCGAATGACATAACACTAACATGACCGACACGGGTATGACATCAGCTGCTACCGAGGACACTGTTCGGTATGCGCTGATAACTCGCAAGTTTTTCAGCCGCTGCACCCTGCAGAGCTTCTGCAGATAACACTGCCTGCTCAAAGCTGCCTTCCAGGCTGCCGCTCCGTACCGCAAAACGGACGAGGTCCCGCTCGCCAGGACCATCCTTCTGCTGCAGCGGATCGCTGATTTGTTCGACATGGCCCGCGAGAGGACTGCCGTCGCCATTGTCGCTCTTTTGCAGGCGTAATCGGCATAGCCCGTGAAACTCAGCCGATCGTCGATCATCAGCCCCAAGTACTTGATCGCACGCATGTTCGTCCCTGTTTGTGCTGAAATCAGGTTTGTGATCAGCACCATCTCGGTCTTGTGATGATCCAGACGTAGGCTCTTGGAGCACATCCTACTTTCGCGATCGCTACTGTGGCGAGCTGGACTTCCTCTGTTGATGGGCCCGATGCCAGGAGAACCACGTCGTCTGCGAATCCCACAAGTCTCACTCCCGTGGGGAAACGTAGTCTCAGCAGTTCGTCGTAGACGATGTTCCACAATACCGGGCCAAATATCGATCCTTGTGAAACCCCTTGTGAAACGCTGATCATATACTGTAGTTGGCGGTTACCGTAGTAACACTTCACCATCCTACAATTATGCTGGAATCCTCATACGAATGAGCGATGACGCAATCGCTTCCCAACTGATGCTGTTGTAGGCGTTCCTCACATCAAGGGTGACGTGAGGAACGTCTACAACAGCCTCTTTTTCAGCCGGGCTTCGTCTGCTCCTTCGATAACTAATCGAATGGCATCCACCGTGCTGTGGCCTTTCCAAAACCCAAACTGTTTATCGGAAAAGCCGTTCTCGCACTCGGTGTAGAGCTGTATCCTTCTCTGAATTACCTTCTCCAGTACCTCCAGACATATCGGACGATATGCTGACGGTCACCTGGTGGCTTTCCCCGTTTTGACAGGAGCACCAATCGCTGCCGCTTCCACACATCTGGGAAGACCCTCTCATCCACGTACTGTTGCTGTGATGACCGTAACATTTAATGATGTCCCATGAAATTCACTGCTACGTTCGGCATGCCATCCAGACCCGGAGCTTTATCCAATCGGAGGGACTTAGCAATGTCCCGTAGTTGCTTCAACAAAATCTGCTCCTCCTCACTGGTATCCTAGTCATATGGGATCTCAGTAACCTGATTTTCTCGTGATGTAAGAACTGCTAGGTGATGGTTTCGGGCACGTTTCCTGGGCGCGCCCTCGCTCCTTCTCTTGGCCATGACAATTCTGTAGGCGTCGCCCCAGGGGTTATCGTTGGCGTCCTCGCAGAGTTGCCTGAAACGTGCCTTCTGCTCGCCTTAATTGCCATTTAGAGGGTAGACCTCGCCCTTGCGTTGGACACTCTACCCTCCTCTCTCGATGATTAGGTCCTCGCTCACTTCATATATCGAGGCAGCTAGTACGCAGATCTGCGATTTCCGTCGTCCACCAGTATAGACGGGTTGCTTAGTGTCTTGCCGCTTGGCCCTCGTTATCGTAGCGTCACATGCGCGTGTGAGTACCCTCGTCAGGTTTTCTGCGGACAGGTTCTCCAAGTTCCGCTCCCACTTTAACACTTCGACGATGACGTTCCGGTTAAATTGTGTTGTCTTCCCGAGACGTGCTCCTGTTGTCGTCCACTTCTACCTGTCCGCGTACTTTCGCCCACTCGAACTTTCTCAATGATTCTATTAAACATAGAGCCGGGTATCTTCATGTAACCCGAATTTGGGAGGACCTTCGCGCTTCCTGATCCAGATCCGGTTCGTCTCAATCTTACACAGGTCCTTAAAAGCGTTTTTAACCTCGTTTTCTGTGGCTATCTTGTCAAGATTTGTATTCCGGACGGTAACCGTTGTGCTCAGGGCACGGATTTTCGCCGTCTTTCCGAGTATCTCCTGCGTGAACACGCTACACTCTGCGCTCTTGGTGGTTGAGCCGCGTCTGAGCTCAACGATCATCTCGTCTTAACGTTCCCTTTTAGGCCCACCAGCCTACCTCTCGTCCTTATTTGACGAGGGACATCGGCGTAGGTTCCTTCCATTGCCTTTACCACTAGCGCCTCTTACTTGTCCCTGACCCGGTTAGGTTCGGGTTTGGACGCGGGGTTGGCGCTTCAGGAACTTGGCATCTCTCCTTGTTTTCATTTTCGCTCGGTTTCTGTTGGACCTTAGGATTCCGGGCTCTTTTCTTCGGGGCTCCAGGTCTCGTCTCCTTCGGATACCCCCTTTTCTTCTTCGCCGTCGGTCTGCACGAAGACGCTCACCTTCTTAGGGCGAATGGTTTCCGCCAGCAACGGGGTCACTAGGTCCTCTTCACGTGCCGTCCTCCGACACTCCGGTGCCGTAAGGAAGCTCACCATCGAAACGAAAAGTGCCATCACGTTGGCGAGCTTCTCACGAACCTCCTTGTGGATGTTAGATTTCTTCCTAGCAGATTCCACAGGTCCTGAATGCCGGCCATTGCCACTGCTAATTCAGCAGGAGCCTCAAAGCCCTAAGGCTCCGAGGAACTTAAGAGTTCTTCGACTGCCTGCCGAACTTCGACGAAGGAGTCTTTCCTTTCTCCGGCTTCTACCGGCGTTCTCACCGGATCAGCGGGTTGCCAAACGGATTGGGACAATCGTTTTATACGATGCACTGCTCCAGTGACCACCCTAGCGCAGTAAAGACTAGAAATTATATCATGAATTTTTTCCCAAGTATCCATTGCTTCCCTAGCTTATATATTGAATAGAAAAGTTCTCAGCTCAAATTCGTTCACAGGTAATATTTTATAAGTGTTAAATCGAAGTATGAAAAAGATATCAGCAATATCAATAGCATTTTTTTTTGTTTTATTTTTTATTCCAGAATCCTAGAAACATTTTATGGTGCGCTGTGAGACTTCTTCAATCTTACAAATTTTCGTTCATTTTATTCTAAATTTGTGTAACACATCCTACAACTAAAATACACATCAAAGATTCGCCCATTTTCTTTTGTCGGACATATTTAAACTCCTGCGAGAGTAGCAGCGAGTATTCGAAGGCACCCTGTTTCGTTAGCTTAACCAAATAGCGAAACCGAAGGTAAAATTCGTCGTTTTCAAGACAGACAGCGATAGTTTGTGTTTGTAGACTAGAATCGTTTTGGTAAGCAAAATACCATCCAATATTTTTCTTTAAGTTTCAAGTTTCTCTCGAAAACTTTGCGTATATTTATTCATCTCTCTGTGGAAGATGAGCTTGGAAGCATTGATAAGCGTGTGTCGATTTAGTTTTGTGTTTGTTTCTACAGTAACGTACAGTAGACAGGTGACAATCGATTGAGCTTTTCAAATTCGTGTATTATAGTTTTGCTTGTCACCATCGTTTGGATCGGCTCAGAAAAGTTAAATTTGTCCCAACATTGGAAGTAAATCGAAACATTGAATGAACAAAAACAAATATTTTTAGAAGCTACAATTAGATGAGAAAGTGTCATCAAACATCTTGATAATGGTACTTTTACCTGACGTTTGTTTAAATAGCTAAGAACGAGTTAAAGACAAATTAATTTATATGGCAAACATTGTAACATTCATTGGAATGTAATTTAATTACATAAAAGAAAATTAAAACAAATCTTAAATACAACAAAAAAAAGTACACTGTAAGAAAACAAAATCGAGTGACACAAATTTAGAACTGTAGTAGATCAGACAAAATAATGTTACCTCCTAAGGAAATAAAGTGTAAGAGAATGAAAACACAACAACAAAAAAAAATCTGGAAAACTTTGGTCGTTAGTTATAAGGACTCTCTATACAAGCGTAGTTCAAAATTCGGCTCCCATTTCTTCGTCGTCGAACAAGGAAATTGTCCATTTTAAGGCAAATCAGCCTCTTACTAAAACAACTTGATATAAATGAGCAACTACTGTTTTGCCAAGCAAATAGTAAAAAATATTGTTGATGACAGGCAATTGAATTTAAGTTCCAAATAAGAGTAAGCTCAACTGCGTTATTATGTTGTATAGAAATCGATTGGCAAATATGTTTGGTTAGTAGGAATTCATGAAATTTACACTCTGCGTCCCGGCTGAGAAAAGTATTTTCAAACTGTATTATTCTCGTAATGATCTGTCATGGTTATTTACCGTCGTGCTCAATCAGATTGGTCCTATTTGAGTTTACTACGGCCGGATCGATTCAAGAGGCTATTAAAAATAAATTTCAAATATGAGTTTTGTTTGAATTGGATATTATTTCGCGTAATTTGACTGGTTTTCTTGCGGCATATTTAATACAAAGGTTATCTATTGTGTTAATATTATTGCAAAACTCAACATCCTGTACAAAGCTTTCAAGTAGCAACATTTCCCGAAAACAGGTGTTACAAAACGCTTTTTGGAACAATATTTACATTTAACATCGTCTTAAAACGTTATTCTTCCTCATCCTACTCAAACAAAAACATTGAATTAAACATAGTAGCGGGTCCTCACTCAACACAGACAGTTTTAGATTAGCATTCTTTTTAAGTTTTAGGTAGTTTTGACAAAATGCGTTTCCTGTTGTTTATTTTTGTACCAATACGATTAGCGTTTGTTCAACTATTAGTGATTTATCATCCTAGAAGACTTGTGTTCAGTACTAGTTTTGTTTTGCACACTAGCTATATTTACAATTAAAATGACCAAACAACTACTTCAATATCCAGTCTTCGGCTAAGCTTAAGAAACGTTAGTTTTGACAAATACAGTCGCGCACCATCGAGCACAGCACCGTAATAACTCCGAAACACCGACCGAAGTCTCATTTTACCTTCCATTAGGCGAGCCGTTCATTTTTTTTCTGTTAGCATTGCAGAAACAAGGACATAAAAAACCAGAAAATCATTTCTTATACGATTTTTGGCACGAAGATAAATAAACCAAGTTTGATACATCTTTTTTGAGAACTCCTGGAAAGAAGAAATCCAAAATATTGCAAACAAGATAAACATTTCTTACTACAAAACAAAACACATTAAATGATAAGCAACATATAATAACAATCCTTACGTATAATGATGAACAAAGAAACAACTGATAGAAAAACACAATTCACAGTATCACACTCCTTTGCGTGAAATTTTTGAAAAGATTCTTTCCCACCCTCCAAACATTTCTGCATGTCAAATAACAACGAAACAATGTCGTTCTTTTTCAACTTAGATGCATCTTCGAACTCGATAGGTGAATGGAGATTATTCTTTTCAAAAATTTATCATGCGATCACCTACACAAACCCAGATACACTCACATATACAGAAGAAAAAATACAACTAAGAAACAAAAAAAAAAAACATGAAAAAAGTAGAATCCATTTACTAAAGAAAAAAGCAAACCCAAAAACATTTACAACACACAAAAATAATGAGTCCCTGAAGAAGAACAACAACAAAAAAGCGGGACACAGGAAAAATTAATTTGTAAATATAGTTTGATAAAATGAAAATCTTCAAAAACAAAACAAACCAACAGAAAAAATATGAATAATGCCTCAAATGCAAAACATGGCGAAATGAAGCGGAAAATGTTGTTGTCCATCACTTAGCTAAAGCGTTCCGAAACTCCTTGAATTTGAAGGCCTAAGCGGGAATCTTAGTTGAAAAAAAAAGAAGAAAGGATAGGTGCCGTGCAAAGTATGTACACCACCACAAATCGCACTCTACTCCAATGATGACCTTCCTTGGAGGTGGAATTATCGGCATAAAATTCTATGCCGGACTTACTTGTCCTCCAAGAGTAACCGCATTGCATATGTCTCGTTGAAAAGGCACAACACAGCTTACTCAGCATAATCAAGGCGCTCGTTTAATTCAGCCCAAAATTAAAGTTCTTACTGAAACTTTGAAGTTTCATTTCAGATTTAAACGGCCTTCTGTTCAGCTCACAAGTAATCGTTAAATCAGCGAAAACAAAAAAAAAAGTTCTCTCCTCTGCTTTTTTACTTTGGTCACCACCAGCCCATGCGGTGCTGCCGGTTTCTCGGTATCCATCTTTATTTTTACCATCACCTCAATTCATCTGACTAATTAATTGCTTTGCTTTTGACTTTGTTCGATACATGCCGGCACGCACGCCACTGTTTTATTTGCTACTTACAACGTAATGAAAAAAAACTTGTCCTGATACCAGATTTGAACCGCGACCCTTCGAGATGATAGCTAAACACGCTGCCACGAGGTTACGCTTTGATGTTGCCTTACCGACAGCTAAAATTTCTAAGTGGTAATAAGCTTTCCTAGAATACCTGCAAGGACAGCAGCAAAGACGCATGTTAATTATTACTCAGAAACATTACGAAACGGCTTATAAATCAAACATCCGTTTACATAATATCGGTTTTAAAAAAAAATTGGAATTCCATGTTTAGTAGTAGTTTGTGGAATTTGAAAATTAATTTTTAGTTTTATTCGTATCAAATAAAAGTCATGGCACCCAATTTCCATTTTTTTTTCATTCGAATCACCCAGAGTAGGGAGGCGCCAAAAGCAATCAAGGCTTACTGATGTGCATCCATCTCTCTATAGGAAGTTTTGGCGCCCATTGTCGTTGCAAGTGTACTTTTCACGTGGTACCAGTAAAATGGATACTTGGATGTGATTTTCCCTATGGGGTTCCGCAACTACGAAGCATAGCAAAGCCTGTACGAAGAATATTGACAAAATTTGTAATTTTTTGCATCAGAATCAAGGCAATTCTAAGATTTTTTTAGATGTTTGTTCGTTCACCGTTAATTTTTTTGAAATGTCATATTCTTTTAGCAACTCAAGCCATATGGCTGTAAAATTTCCATTAGACTCAAAACAACCTAATGAGATTGAATTGAAACATTTCATTATCAAATCATTTTTTATGATTTTTGGTAACACCAATAGAAAGTCATATAACTGGTAAAAGATCACCTTAATTTATTTTTTGTTGTTTTTATCCAGTTAGTTTGAGAATTGAAGGTTATTAATTTTGTGATTCCAATTAAATTGAATCATTATCATAAAAAACGGATTGGAGGATCAGGAAACATTGGAAAATCCACACTACCTTTCATGCTCAGTGGTTAATCGGAACTTTTGAAAATTTTAGCTATATAGGACTTTATCTTGATATTAGATCCAACTCTCAGTTTCAAAAGTCAGAAAAAAGGGTCGTAATCAATAATATCATCAAGTGCTTTTTTTTCAGGGATTTTCATCCTGTTGGAATCATCAAGTGCTAAGAACTTGAAAGAATATAAAAATTCAATTTTAAGTAAAAAGCATGCCACCTAAAATTTCGAACATTTAAGTATAGAGAAAGTTTGAACCAATACACAAAAATATTAAAAAAATCGTACCACATATAAGATATAAAAAAACAATCTGTGAAGCATAAGTAAATTAAAGAATAAAAACACTTAAAAAAATAAAATCAAAATCAACGAAAATCCAGCTTTTAAATTAACGTTTTAACATAACTGAAAATCCAGATTCATAAAGCCAAATTAATGATTCAAATTAACAATAAAATTCAGAATTAAATTTAACTGTCTGGATTACAGTTTCTTACCTTACGACGATCATAAACTAAAATTTTAAATAATTTGTGATTGTTTTGAATTTTGATTCAAAATACTTAAAATAGATTTGCCTTCATTCAAGGTTTCAAATGCAAAGAGAAAAGTAATCCAAAAACATGACAGTTTAAATTCCTTTTTTTAATTTCCTAATTTATAGTGAGATTTGCCAATCCCTAACTGAAAATTGAAAAATGATAATGATGACACAAATTTCAAAGACATTTTCAAACATTATATTGATTAGAAAAGTGTTGCTGTAAAATGAGATGAATTGTGACTTTTCCTGAATTGTTAAATATTTGTCAAACTCAGCTCTGTCAATTCACAATAAGATTCAATTAGTGTATTTAGTACAAAGTCCAAAAAAACGACATTTGAAATAAAGAAAAAAAAAATAAAATTTATTTTCATTATTTTTTAAATGATCTGGTTTTGTCCAATTCATTTTTTAATTTTTCTATTCTGACGATCATGCTTAAAGAAAACTTCCATGTATTTAAATACAGAGGTAAACACAAATCGAAAAAAACTCAGTTTATGACGATTCCAGCAAAACAGATCTATTTGGATTTTTTTCTGACACAAGGGTATCCACTTGCTTTTATCCATTCAAAAGGAAGACTGACTAAGGAACACTGCTAAAATATAAAAAAAAAAATCTCAAAAATGCAGCCTCAACACAGTTTGCCGGGTCAGCTAGTAAATTATACATTTTAAGAAGAGAAATCACCGTGAATTTGTTTTTGAAATTATTTTGTGGCTTTATCGGTGAGGGTTAAAGAGTTGAAATGAAAGACGGATAGAAGATCAGAAAAAATTCTAAGGTGGTGAGCATTTTGAATAGAAGCTTGACCAGATACTAAATTCATTGTCCCACACCAATAATAATTATAATTATTGGTGCGGGACAAAGAATTTAGTATGTGGCATGTGGTCAAGCTTCTATTCCAAATGCTCTTCGCTCTTCTCACCACCTTGGAATTTTCCCCTAAAAATGATTTATTGATTATATGCCCTATTGTGATGTTCGTTCACATTTCGTATTCATGAAATGGCGGACATATCTCTGCTATTTGAGGTACTTTTTGGAACTTCAAGTTCATAGAAGGCTATCTGCGACCCAATTTGTAACGTTTATATTGAATGAATGAGATTGACATTTCACAAAAAAGGTTATTCGAGTAACTTTTCGGAACTTCATGTCCATAGAGGGCTATTGGAGACCCAATTAGTAACTTTATACTGAATGGATGTGATTGACAAGTCAAAAAAAAGGCTATTTGAAGAACTTTTAGGAATTTAAAGTCAATAGAAGGCTATTTGAGGCCCTTTCTGTAACTTTAAAACTGAGTGATGCGATTGACGTGTCACAAAAAGGCTATTTGAGGAACATTTTGTAACTTTCATGCTCGCATTCGAGAAAATTCGGTACCAAGGGAACCTTTGTTCAGCGCAACTCGAACTTTGAAAGCACGCGTTCAAGTAGATATGGGACTTTTGGTTGCTTGGGTAGACTCTAACGGATGGCAACTAAAATTTTAGAATTTCTCTTTCAAACTGTTAAAAAAGTCAACTGTACTTGAAGAAGATTTGATTTATTGGAATTGAAGGTACATTGTCCATTGTTGAAATAAAAAACTAATGAACAGTTGGAAACGGTATATAATTGGCTGTTCGGCGAAGCTGCAGTTTGATGTCAGAACAGGAGCCTTGTACGGCCTTCATGTCAACTTTGTGAATACATCTCTTGATTCTAGCAATCAATTGTTTGTATTCCTTGGGTCTCCAATTATTTTTGGAGTGTAGCACTTTAGTTCCGAAAAAATCTTCGATTGGGCGACACTGAGGAAGATTTGTCGGGTTGTGGCTCTTGGGTACAAACAGGATCGAATGGGTATTCAGGAAGGATTGTGTTTTTTTGGCATAATGCGAGGGCGCTTTATCCGTCCAAAACACATATTTTCCATCTGTACGATTTTTGCATAGAAACGGCATAAAAATTTTCTTCAAACTTTAATTCTGGTACACATCTTGATTGATAGCCAACCCAGACGGCTTGAACCATGGCTTAGAAATACCTCTCTCGGAAATGGAGATGTACAGCATCACTATCTGTTCAAACTTATGTTTGAACTTGTATTTAATGTTCGGAGATGTAGAAGAACTATTTTTGAAATAGTATCGATCGTTTCCGGGTATGTGCGTCTTCGAAAGAGAGAAGTAACTTTCGACGTCCAAAACAAAACATTTTCCAGAATATTTTTTATCATCCACCGGCGTTGGGACTTAAGAGTCGAAATCTGATCCTCCGTGTGTTCTGCGGCTCTAGTCTTCTTCCGGCACTTAATTTCAACTTTTTTCAAAGTCTTGCCAATGTAGGTACTGGTGAGAACAATTAAACTTTTTGGCGGCATCCCGTTGGCTCAGTGAATCCTTGTTTTTGAAGGGACGAGAAAGAGAACAAAGTCCTTTTGCGTCCATAATTTTCGCTGGTCTGCCACTTCCTTGCTTGCGAGTGTTGTTGGGGATTTCAGGATATGGTTAACAGTGGAAGCCGCCACATTTCCACTTTTAAAATGTTGTACTGTATACGTTTTGCCGAGATTTTTGTGCAGTTGGTAGAACTGTACAACGCGCTCGCGAAACGCTTCTTGTTTTGACGGCATTTTGAACAAAACTGGGCAAAGGGGCCGTTCACTAATTACGTAAGCACAATTTTGGAAATTTTCAACCCTCCCTCCCCCCCTTGTAAGACAAAGTAAGATTTTTCATAAACAACACAAAAAATACTGGCGAAAAGAGGAGAAGAAAAGCTAACACATACACACTCTCATTTTTCTCTGAGCTCGTGTATGTTTGAGTATTGGGGCCTCAAAAAATTACAAAATTTTAGTTACCACCCGATACCAGTTTTAAGATTTTTCTTTCGCAATGCCACGTAGTTTTGTACAGGCTTTTTAACGGTCTACTTAAAAATTTGAATTTCACGGATAAACATTACTGTACCCAATCTCATTCCAGGCCTTCGATCCGGAAGTCCACTACCTTACTGAAGGCACGTACTAATGATTTCTCTCCAAGGTCTCCTGCCGCCGTATTACTTTATGGACTTGGAGTAAATCCGACGGATTTTTCTCATGTTTTCTCCAAGGTCAGTGAGCTTCTCTTCCGGTCCAATATTTCGAAGGACGTGGCATTTTGACCACGACCGTCTCCCTCTTTGTTCCTCACTCCGTTGGACCATTGGGGGTTTGAGTTCGACTATCGTTGCCATTTTTTTAGCGTACCACCGTCTGTCACTCAGTGGGCATTCTAATTTTTACACATCCTCGCCCTGAACCCGGAGACGCTTCTTGAGACTCCTAGAACTTGATGACGATGATATTTATTAAAGACCTCTTTTAACCTCAGAGGTCATTCGGGTCTTCCTAGAACTTGAGTTGCTTAAGAATTGGAGAATGTTATCGACCCTTATTGGACGAATAAGCCCTAAAGGATCTCGGCCATGTCCTGTCACAGTGGCTTAAGGGTGGGGGGTAGTGTCTAACACTTTCAAAAAATCGATTTTTCTATTTTCTTATTGTAAAACATTTCAAGAATGTTGTGTCGAATTTTCAAGCCAATTGAAGCAAAACTGTAGAAATTATAGGCCTTTATCTCCTCCTAATACTGCAAGAAAGCAAGAGCGGAAACTTCAAACGCGTTTTTCCCGAAAGCACATTTTTAAAGTCCGTGGACATCGTCATTTGAAAACTACTTATCCGATTCTTTTCAAATTTGGAACATATTTTCTGCATATAAAATACCAGACCCCAACGTTTTTCTTTTTTGTTTTTTTTTACTTTGGGGAGATTTTACAGGTGAAAATGGCAGATTTTTTTGTGAAAATTGTGGTTTTTACTTCAAACAGCCACAAAAATTTCACAAAATTGTTGTTTTGACTTCAGATGATTCTGTGCTGAGATACAGTGTCCACCGCAAATCCTGTTTTCTAAAAGGCATCCTCGAAAGTGCTCCGTCACCGGCTCATTTTTCAATATTTTTCTACGGAAAAATTACTTAATGTTCTTTTAACAATGCTTTGTATAATGCAAAAAATTTTAATACATTTGTTTGAAAGATAGCTCTAGAAAAAAATCGTGAAAAGGGTGTTTTTTTATACCCTTTAGACCCTACCCCCCCTTAAAAGCACTACATTATACTATCATGATCAATTTAACCGCACTTATTTTTGTAAAATTGTTGGAGCAAAACAACTAATAGATGGCTGTTTTGTTTGATTCGTTTAAAAAAAAAAACATGAAAATCAGTCAAATTGGTACAGGAAGACTTCGTGTTAAAAGATGTCATGATTTCTAACCGGTTAACAAGTTTTGGGATACAATTGTTAGAAGTTTGAGACCCTTTATATTCAATTTTTTTTATTCGCCATGATTTTATATTGAAAACGAGTGTAATAAATGAGAAAATAGACATTTATAACCGGGAAACAAATCTGGGAAAACCGGGAAAAACTTTGGAATTTCAAAAGGAAAAATCGCTGGCGACCCTGGAACTGGGAATACTCACAGATCTGGAGTGCTTAATAGCTGCGAAATTTTACGAACAAACTTCGAACAAAAATCTGTTCTAAAGGTAAATTGGACCACAAGGAAGCGTTTTCCATCGATGAAAAAGTACATGGGACTCATATGCGAATAAGGGCAGTTCATTAATCACCATTTTTAGCCAACGCATTGACGTGAAAGCATGGTGTGGTACAGGCTACACGAATTCATAACAGAAAGGTCGAACTAAAAATGTTCCATTTGTTCATACCGTGATATAAAAAAAAAGATTAAAAACATTTTTTCAAACTGAACACCATATTATGTTTATTGCCCTTCTGTATCGATCCTAATTCTTTCAATATTATCACTTCATTATAAATGCACACACAATCATATGTAGGGAATGGGAAGTCAGTGGTTTTGTAAAGCATTCGTTTTCTTTATTGTTTAACAGTTACTACCTGAATTCGACAAGTATGATGTTTCATGAAACGCTTTAAAATTCACTCGTTAAATTGATTAACTAATTTAAATCATAATACAACATGTACAGATCCCAATCTATTCATAATAGCCATGAACCCTTGAACTGTCTGGGGAAAACCCATGTTTAGCGAGAAGTTTTTGTTCGATCCTACATCTTTCCACGTGTTTAAGATCTGTAAAGAGAGAATAATTTCAATTTAATAAGTCAAACAAATTAAAAAAAAAAGTTTGAATTTTACATTATCTCCAGACTGCTGTCACTATTTTTCAGCACCACATCATTTTCGCTGGAACCGGACCCGGATCCGGTATCGTTGTCATCGTTCTTGTCCGTTTCCCCTTCGCTAGTGGGAGTTCTTTGCTGTCCCTGAGCCGCCTGTAGCTGCCAGGCCGGAATCGACGGGGGCATCACCGGCAGGTTTGGGGAAGCGAATTGTTTTCTGGAAAGAAGTTTTTTTTTAATTTATAAGCTTTCAAATATTTATAACCGGCAATGACAAACCTGTTTAGAAGAAGCCCTTTGATGGAATCCAGATCGGATTTGAAGTTTCCCATCTCCTTGACGGTGTTCTGCGTCTGGTTTAGTCGGTTCAGATCCTCCTTGATCTTCGATAGCTCTGAGCTTAGTGAGTCAATTTTAACTTCAACCGTTCGGTTCAAATCCGCCAGCTGCTCGTGGACCGGTTTAGGTTTTTTGCCCCGGAATATCAAGGGCTCAATAACACGCTGAAACAGATGGAATATTGTTAAACACTATTCAGACCCTCAATTTTTATATATGATTGAGAAGAATTATTTTTCACAATTTCAATGCTTATAAAATAATTTCAATACGCCAAAGTACTCAGCAGATACGGAAATCTTAAAATAATGTCTTTTTTCGAAGGATTTCTGTTCAAAGCTTTTTATAGGTCATCTGCTAAGTCAAATTGATTAAAATTTTATGTAAGTATTCAAAATCTGGAATGAATCACGCAATGAATCTAAAATCATACATTTCGGTCTAGATATGCCAGGGGACCAGGGGAACGAAATCAATTTTCTAGGCAAAACGATCGAAAAATAATTAGTTTAAAAAGTTTAGAACTTAAAATACTTTCAAAGTAATTGGTTCTAGTTTAGGGTTACCATATCCTGCAACGCTAAAAAGAGTACATTGAGAAATATTTTGAAAATTGTTAAGACATACGCCATTCATTCAAAACCATAATGTTATAAGTCATTGAAATAGCGCCAATTTGTTGCAAGATATGTGACTTAATTGACAGACATTCAGTTTTTTAAGTTGGATTATTCAAAGTTTTCGTTTTTATACTGAGAAAGCAAACCAAAGTTGATAAAAAATACTGCATTTTCAAAATAGTTTTTTAAATGGCGTATATTTTTCACTCTTTAAAAACATTATTGCTGATTCGTTTGCTTTTGATTTGTGCACTATGCTTTTAAGTAAGTTGTTGTTATGCATATTGCCTACGGTTCAGGAGTTCATTGCATACTCAAAGGCGCTTATTTCGAACGAATTGAAATTGAAATCTTGAATATACTCGTTATTCCTTGCATAGAAATCCATCCTTTGAAACATTTAAGAAAAGAAGCAAAACTAAAGTGTTGTGCAACAAATGCATAAAAAGTTGGGTTTTTTTGTATTTATAAGAATATAAATTTCATGTATCGGACGGAAGAAATAAGTTAATTTTGAGAAAATTTCATTTTTTTCCTCTCATGAAAAAAAGAGTACATTTGGTAAAATTTTACAAAAAGAAGAGTACGCTCATTTTTCGATCGAAAAAGAGTACATGTACTCTTAAAATAGTACGTATGGTATCCCTATTCTAGTTCAGGTTTTGAAATGGTTTCCACAAACAAGGACATCCTTGTCAAGGTGCTTATAACTTATTCTAACGATGCATGCTACATTAAACATAAGGAGTGATTGATAAGATCCAAAAACTTAAAAGCCAGCATTCAAGTCTTCTAAGCGGTGATTAAAACTACTTAAATGTGGAATGTGTAATCTTATTTATTCAGCAAAGCACCAAATCCACCTCAAACCAATCCTCCACCCCTGCCACCACCATAATAAAGCAACCTCCGTTTCAAAAAAGCATTTCTAGATACCTTGTAAAATAGATAGACTCCATACATAAGGCCGCTCACGATTGCGACCGAGTTGAGTATTTCCCGCATTCGGCCAAACCAGGTCTGAGGCTGTTGCTGCTGAACGACAGAACTCCGATTGCCCGTTTCCAGTCCCATACTGATTTGGACCGCGTTAGGGTCCTTGGAGAAGACTCCTGCCCGTTCACAGGCCAACTGGATTTCGTCCTCCGTCAGCCCTTTGGATCGCAGGAACGATTGCTTCTGAGCGATACCACTTCTCAAAACATTTGGATTATTGAGGAACTTAATTGCGGTGGTAATCTATAAGCATTTTTGGATTGATAAGCTTGTTTGTTACTCTATACTTATAACATCTTACAGATAAATTTGTTCAAGAATACAAGATAAAATAACTTACCAAATGTTCTCGTGGTGGCAGACTTGGCGGTATCGTTGGGGGAGATTCTTCACCTTCGCCCATATTGATTTGGACTGAGAGATTAATCTTGGACGTTTTACTTTCAAAACGTAATAGGTAGTAGGATCACTAAACCACTGACTAGTCCAATCTCACGCTAATCACCAGTGTGAGTCGACGGTGTTAATCCTTCTTTTCTTTTTGTCTGAACCTGCGTTATCAGTAAATTTTGTCTCTTATACAAAGTGGCGATGTGATGTGGGATTATAAACATGTACACAAATAGGAGCAATTCAATTATGGATGCGGTAACTAATTGCTTCTGTTTTCTTCACCAAAATTCAATATATTTCCTTAACTCAATGGCACAGTTGCATTATGACGAGATGCTTTGGACGTCTACTGGTATATAGTGAATTGTCACCTTACGAATAAATTATGAATACTTTTACCGTTTCTGATTATGAAAATATAATATTGGCCTGGCCGAAATATGCAGTGGAGATTTGTGTGTTTTTACTGTTGTTGGAAAACCGATGATCGGGGAAATGGAAAAATGTCAAAATATTCAGCTGGGCAAACGTAACATCTTGTAACGTTTAGGTTTGGCTTTGAAGCTTACCTACACACGTGTCGGTACTTTGTCAAAAACTCGCCCATTTAACTAGCTATCATGGCAAAAATTCAAATTCCTTTTTTTCATAAAAGATTTTTGAACTGTTCTTTTTTATTAAGCTTATTTCAATGAAATCCCTTTATAAATGCTAATTAACTATTAACTAACTGCAGTTGGTCTTCGTATAGAAATTGGGCTCCACAAGAAGCCTTAAGCCAGAATTCTGCATTGTCCGACTCGTGTTGATTTTGGGACGAGAGAATCAGCTCCAAACTGAGAACCTTCTTTGATTGTTGCGGTTTCAAAACAGAAAGGCCTATGGAACAATTAATTCGATCTCCGGATCTTTGTCGAAACAAATGAGCTGTCGGGACAATTCCGCTTCCGGAACGAAAAGGTTCCAGTTCAGTGCAATTTCGAATCATTGTGAATCGTGCATGTGATCTGATACAAAATCGCACGTTGCGGTTTCAAATTTTTCACACTGCCCTAGAAAAGAAAATATAATTTTCTTTTTCGTTCTCAAAATTGAGTTCCTGTTCCTTTAAGAGAAACACACTGCGCACCTTTGTGTGTCTTTTATATCTTTTCAGTGTGAAAAAGAATGCAAACAAAACGACGTGCGATTCGTGAGTATTCTTTACCGCTTTTATTACAGCTTATTGTTTTTAACAAATTCTTGTTTTCTACTCTAGCCTTAAAGATGAACGACGCACTAAAATATACCCTGGATGTACAAGAGGGCAAAGTCATTTTCACTGTTCACGTTCCGGAATTAGATGTCGAACACGAGGATGCCCTCAAGTTGGAGGTATTGGGTCGAGAAATCGTGTTTACAGCGCCGCCCTACCATGTGCGGTGAGTATTGAATATACAGTATTAGGCAAAACGCTTGCAACTGATTTCACATTTTAAAATAGTCATAAATGCTGGGAGGGTTTTTAAACATATTCGAGTTCAGTCAGCTTTACCAACATACCTATTTTGGATGCATTCAGTAAAACAAACGAACATAAATGTGCAAGATAGGGTTCTTATCCCAAAAGAGGTAGTTTTTCCACTGGAACGGCCCTTATTCTGCGCAGTCCCAAACTCTGCGCATTTTCATATTCAAACAGAAATATTTCAAGATCTGATGAACAAAATATCCATGAAACAAGCTGAATCTCTTCAGTTACTGTTTATCTTCAAAATGCTTCCAATTTTTTTGAAAACTGATGAATTGTTCGCGAGAAATGGAATAAATCAAAATAAATGTAGGAAGCAAACGTTTAAAAATGGCCGTCGTTAGCAGTACAGCTTAAGTGTTAGGAAAACAAAAAGATCAAATGAAACAATGTTGAACAGAATTTTCTCATTGGAAATGCCTTTACGTGAAAGATAAAATCATTCTGAACATGACTGCCAAAAAAATTTTAGATAAAAAAGGTTTTTCAAATCAAAACAATGATTTAAGCAATGCGCAGAATTTGACACCATTTGTTTACTTATGTTCCTAATGCGCAGAATGAAAAGCACCGGAGAGAACTGATGTTAAAGTTGCAAGGAATTGAATGCAGGGAGTTAGGAAACTTTTAATTACAGTTTTCTAATAAGTTTTATGGAGATAGGGTATCCGTAAAGTTGTTGGGAGTTTCTTAGAAATCCCTTCGAATCTACATGTTTTGTTGACAAAAAATAGAAAATCTTGTTTTCCGTTCCCTATCGTGTTCGCGTGTTAATCGTTCAGTTCCAACTGTACAGACTGTTCCGAAATACAGAAGCAGTTCCGGCGGGCCACAAAATCGCCCCAGCCGGGGGCACTACGCGAAGCTTCTCTCGGTTTACCCGCTCACTCGCACTCTTTGACTAACTACTGATACTGACTGATAGTAAGCCAAATGAAGCAGCACGTAGTTCCCCCTGCTGGGGCGATTTTGTGGCCCGCCGGAACTGCTTCTGTATGTCGGAAAAGTCTGCACTGCACGCCAACGAAACAAGTTAGTTTCACCAGATCCGGCAAAGAACATGATCGGTCAACAAATATTTAGTAAGCGAGCTGCAGGAAAAAAGCATCTGTAAGAAATAGTGAAAAAAAGTTTCACATAAGCTTCAAAGATCCAAGGCTTGAATTGGCCCTTTCTTATAATTTGCAATACGCGTTCGCAATTTGCAATAGCGTAAAAAATGCTTTTTAATACATTTTAAGAAAATTAAATGTTGGTCTTATCAGTACGGAGTGGTAAATTGGTTTTATTTGGGTGCGCAGAATATGGGACATATGCGCAGAATTAGGAACAAATAGAAAATAGTGCGCAGAATAAGGGCCACTTGCATTTTTTCCAAATGTTGTAAATAATCCACATTTTTGTGTCAAAATCGAGCTCTCATTATTTTTGCCGTTGAGTTTGTTAGTTAGCCCAACTGTACACAAAATTTTGAGGATATTCATTGAAAGGTAATTTTTTTATAACATAAATCATTTGAAAAATCCTTAACTGCGCAGAATTAGGGCCGTTCACGGTACTTGTAATCCTACAAAATTACTTTTCAAAGCTTTTTCAAGCTGCTTAAAATTTGTTTCAAAGAATTTTCTAGACTTCGCATTTTGGATGACTTTCAATTTGTCAACAATGTTTAAATATAGAAAATGCAAACTTTCAGCGTATGCTAACTTAGAATTTCTAAGAGATGATAAGATTTATTTTGAGCATTGAAATAATATCGTTCCGTAATTAGATAATTTAAAAAGTGAAACCTTAAAATCGTTCTTTCTTAACTAATAAAATAAATATTAGTTAATCCAAAAATCACGTTTAATAATTTCCATTTTTTCAGAGTTCCCCTTGAGAACGAAGTTGTCTTGACAGAGGAAGTATTTCCCGAGAAGCTAAATTATGAAAAAAGTATAATTACGTACCACATACCACTAAAGAATGTGTCTAGCGATAGTTCCGTTCCAGATCAAAATCTTTTTAGCTATGGATTTGCAAACTTCTATAGCGGTACACTCAATATTGTAAGTTAATTTAAATTTATTTTATTCAAACATTTAAATGATTTTTTTAATTTTCCTCAGCAAAACAGTCAAGACTTTCGCACCTTGTCAAATCCGGAAAAGTTCTCCAACGCAGCTCGCAGAGCTCAACGTCTAGCTGGCGAAAGTGCCGATTTCAATGGCGATCACTATGGAATGGACCACGTTCAATACTTGATCGACGAGTTCGGACTGAATTTAAACTGCATACCATGCTCCGGTAAGACATTACTAAGCGATCAACAACTACGCCAGATAAAACTAATCGTCGAGGAGAAAAAGCGAACTTTGGAAAAGTACCAGAATCTTGAAATTGACAAACCAACAATTTTTAACTTGCTGGGTATCGTGTTATCTGTGATATATGACAAAGTTATTAACGGTAACGATTTGAACGAAGCGATGTCTCACGTGAACATTCACCGATTGTCTCCAGCTTTGAGCTATTTTGAAGATATCGAAAGCATAGAAAGCGTTTTGAAGGTGTTCTATCGTCGAATTTGCATTTATCCTTTGTACAGAAGTAAAAATCTAGCCGAACGATGTGTTCAAATTTTGATAGCCGGGTTGAGAGAAGACGATCCTAGAGCATGGATATTAGATAAGCTTTTGTACGCATACGATGCGTTTAAGAAAAATGACTGCGCCATTTTGAATCACTATTTTATCAAGGACTTCATTCGAATGGTGCACTTATGTTCGATCGAAACGGATATTCATGAATGTTTTGAACAACTTGATAAGGTAAAATAAATTTGGATTCGCTTTTCATTTTATAAATCAGACAAAATTACAATTTCAAAACACTTTCTTTCAGCAACTGCCTAAAATTCACAGCAAACCGTTGGGATTCGGAGAGGATAACATCGTTAGGAGGGTGATCAAGGAGGTTCTGGATATTGACGATGACAGTACCGACTCTGATGACTCTTCAGAATCGGAAGATGAAAGTGAAGACGGCAGCAGTGAGTCGTCCTCGGAAAGCGAAGCGAGTGATATTATTGAGGTTGTACCGAAGAAAACTGAGGACAGCGTGTTGGATCGGTTGATGAATTTGAAAATAGAACCGTAACTATGGTTTGTAACTTTTTATTTTTCTTTATCTTAGCGAAGAAAAGAAATCATTGCATTACCTCCATATTTTCTGTTGATTTTCACATCTTAGAAACTTGAAAATAACGATATGCTAAATAATCTTTTCATTTAGTCCGTAAGATTGGATCAATGTGTAACATGAAAATTATTTCTTCAAAAACATGAGTTCAAAACAAATCATCATTTACATAGAATGAATCCCAAAGAGCCATCCTACTGGAGTCAGGAAAATCTATGAACGATATCCCATCGTTGGCAATGTTGAAACACTTCCAATTGCGATTACCCAGCTTCAGTGGTTCCCAAGTAGCATCCTTTGTCCGTTCGCAGTTTGGATTTCCATTGCTGGCAAAAGTCGTGAAAACATCGACTAATGTCTGGAGTGCCCGATACTCGAACGAATCCGGCGGAGGAACTTGTCCGGTTATGTTGCTGAACAGATACGACAGCTCATCAGCATGAGCTGTTCCACGCAGTTTAGGGTCAATCATCATAATCCGATAGTGGTTGAAGTATTCGGAATCAGCGCAGAAACGATAGATATAGGTCCTGGACTGCGAAGCGTAGTTCGCCCGAGCCAAAATAGTTCGATGCAATGCGTGCCAGAAAACGTTGTCGGTCATCATCTGGAAGAAATTTTAAGTAGGTATATTAACTCAAGCTTATCTATAAGAAAAAAAAAATGGAAAATTCTCACATTGACATAGCCAGCATAATTTTCCAATGATGGAGCACTATCGGGATAGTATTGTTGCTTCAGTTGTGTTGCAAAAAGCATTCTTTGCTCTAGCGAGATGTTCAACCGGGCTGGAACGGTTCCAACAAACAAATGTGGATGTTCCAGCGCTTCTGGCTGAAGTTTGGCCTTTTGCATCATCATCAAACCCTCTTCGGATGTTCCTCCAATCATAATATCGATCTTATTGCTCCATGCTTTCCGAGCCATTTCCAGAGGATTTTCTGGAATGATACAACACTCACTTTGGTACGACTCAATAGTGGGACTAAAGGCGGCAAAAATATGATCCTGCATATCCTGAGGAGACAACAACTTCTCCTGATGCTCAACGATATCTTCCGGTTTGGCAGTTTGTAAATATTTCAGTGCATCCGATTCACCTCCTTGTCCTTCCCACCCTAACGCTTTTGCCAATTTTTCTACCCAATTTCGCTGCTGTGTCAAAGCCCAGCTACCGTAGATACTTCCCGACATTACAATAGCTCTTTGGAACAGATCCTTACAGGCATCGGATATCAGCAGGTAATGAAGCGAGGCAGCTCCTGCACTATGTCCGAACACCGTGATCTTGCTAGCATCACCACCAAAGGCAGCAATGTTCTGCTTCACCCACTTTATCGCCATTCGTTGATCCTTTAGCCCGGCATTGCCGGGTATGCCATCGTCCGGCGATTGACAGCAAAGAAATCCCAACGCTCCGGTGCGATAGTTGATGGTGACCAAAACTATGTCTCTCGTTACCAGAAAATCTGGACCATACAGTTCGGTTCCGCTGGTTCCTTCGCTAAAGCCACCTCCGTAGATGTATACCATTACCGGTAGTGGGTTCTTGGTATCGATCTAGAGAAAAAAAAAAGACTAGATGCATTCAACTTTTCATTCAAAGATATATTCAAAACTTACAACTTTGGTGAACACATTCAAGCGAAGACTATCTTCGGACCCGACGATCTTCTGGATGCGGCGATCCAGGTGGTAGCATGGGAGACACTGTTGGCTGCAGTCGAACACTTCGGTCCATGGTTCCGGTTCCAGAGGTGCCTTAAAGTGTTCAACATATTTGTTAAAATATTTTTTAATTGTTCTCAACCAGTTTGTGATTTAAAAACATTCTGGAAAACTCTCGTTGATCTGGGTACTACGACTCAGTACCTAATTCCATTCTTCTAGTTCCTTTTGGAAAAAAAACCATGCTGTCTATTAGAAGTGTCGTCATGAAGTTTTGAAACATTGAACAGTATGAACTGAAATCTAGACGAATATCGAAAAAGGGCTAGGGTTAGGCTCGTAACAACGTAGCTAGTCGCTGAAAAATGAACTGTTGACGAAAGCTTGGTTGACAATGGTTGACCTACAGAACCAGCAGCGACGCCGATACTCCTCGAAATCTTTTCGTATCTGGGCTTTCATGACTAAAGTACTAAAGTCTCTGAAGGTAGCGAGTTGCAGGTCTCATATTTTATTAGGGAGACTCAAGACCTGTGGCTCGATATTGAATGAAAATTTGATTAGGTCTAAAACCAGTGGTTTTCAAACTTTTTCCACTATCCGCTCTATTTCTCGATAGGCATTTTAAAGCACTCTCCGTAGGGTATTTTGGAACAAATTTGGAATAACTTTCCAACATCATTTCTGAGGCCCGACGGCCTTCTGTTTTTTAACTCATTTTCATCCTTTGGAATAACCCATCCCTAGGAGACGACATTCTATTAGACACCCATCAACCCTCAATGCCTTCTCGGTCTCAACGACTTCGGCGACTTTTCCTGCAATCGGTCCGATAATCTTTAAGTAACTCCTGTTTGACGACCTTCAATAGACGCTTTCCGGCTCGAAGACCTTCTAATATATTCAGCTCGACGAATTCCCTGTTTGATGACCTCCTATGACTTCGACCGATGACCTTCCAATATCTTCAGCTTGTACAAGTGCTCAGTTGCAAGTGGAGTGCTTTTCACGTGTATCGGGAAATCGCGAACCCGAGATGCGGGGCGCTCAAAAAAATGTCCGCACGAGTCACGATCGAATTAGCGTTTCGGGCAGAGAAGAACTCCATGTGGCGCCCGAACCTAAAGTCTTACGAGGAGAGGTCGGGCCTCAGATTGAGTCTCAAAGAGTTGAGACGGAGAACACGTTAAGTGAGGTGGGTATCTTCAGTGTCGAGGAGAGGCGAGTTGCTGCTAGTTTCGAATTGGGTCGAGAGGGCCTTCAAGACACGAGGAAAGGCGAGTTTTTCTCGTCTTGAATTGGGTTGAGAGGGCGGAGTGTAAGAGGGTCTCGAGTCACGGAAAGAGGCGCCTCACCAACGTCTTAAATTGTGACAAGAGGCCGAATGTAGGCCGCGAGTCACGAGTAGCGGCGAATGATTGTCCCGCCGTGAGTCGCGAATCGTGACAGTAAAGGGGGAGAGCTTTGCTGGGGTAGTACGAATAAAAGAGTATTGACGTGGAGCGCTTTGAGCGAGTATGGTCCCATCCAGGTATAGCCTGCGTTACAGGTCCGCATAGGATTTATGGCCAGAGGCCCCAGGTAGATTTTATGGAGAAGGGGTACATAGTATCATGAGCCACCAATTGCACCCATGGACCCAGAGTACCAAATTTGGGGGACGCAGTGGCTCGCCGTGCCTTGGAATGGAATCCGTAAAAGGATTTTTTACCTGGGCGATCAACTAATAAAAAAATAAACGTCATTCAAGCCCTTGACCACTCGGAATATGAATCCAAGACTTCTAGATGTTTTTTCGACGACGTATGTAGGTACCTAGTTAGTATGTGTCTTTAATTTCAGTCTTGCACCAAGAATTACACCCATACGCCTAGGAAGTACTCTGGGGAAAAGGCTTCCCTCTTCGTGAAACAATTTACTGATTTAGCGGGAAATCAGTGTCGTCCTGCCTGTTAATGATGTAAAACAGTTGAAGATTATCAGCATAACAAAGTTTTGGGTCGTCGAGTAGTAAGAGCACGTCGATCTTAGATGACTGCCTTGAGGTACACTGGAAGAGGCAGTGAACTGGTTAGTGAGAGACAGACTCAGAGACAGACTTATGTCTTCTTAAGTAATTGTAGAACTAGCCAAGAAAAAATCCACAGGAAGTGAAACAAACCCAGTTTTTCAAGAAGGTACCACATGAGGCTGTTAATCAAAGAGAGGAGGATGTCAGAGCCACTCTTTTTTAGTTCCGGACCATGGAGCATAGAATCTACTCGCACAATTATGTCTTGAAAAATGCACAGAATTTGATAAATGAAACAAAAAATTCTGCCATCCCATTTTCCCACACCATTGATGTCTTCCTGAAGCTCAGAACAGTCGACTCTTGAGTCAACGATTAGCTAAATTTCAAATCATTTGCAGCCAGAAGTTTTGGCACATGGAAGGAACGTTGCAAGGTTGTTTAAGAAAATCACAAAGATAAGCGGTCCTAAGTGAATTCCTTGTGGGACACCAGATGGCATATTGAACACAGTAGAGTGAAATTCGAAAAAGCTTATAAAGCCTTGTTGATTGAACAGGTAGAAATGCAACCATGTGGTTTCCGATTCTGAGAATCCATAGCGATTAAGCTTCTCGATCACGACCATCTTTATCGAAGACTATGGCGAAGTCGACATATATTTTGTCCACTTGCAGTTTTTAATCGGGTGGAACATGCAATTCACTGGCATAGCAAATCAAGTTTGTGGACCTTTTCCGGATAAGCTCGTGCTGGACCTCGGCAAGTATCGGGTTAGCTGCTGGATAGAACCTTTCACACATCAAGTACTTTTGAAAAAAAAACAGCAGCGAACTGAAATGGGTCGGCAGTTCTCCGTACGATGAGCATTTCACCGTCTGAGATCGATCGGTTCGAAATTAGAGAAAACGATGTTGCAAAAGAAACAGCTTTTCTCGAAACCAACGACGATGGGATTCTATATAGACCCGGACCTTTCGATAGATCGAGCGTACTGAGAAGGTTTAGCACCTTCTATTAGATAAATAGAGGTTCTCGTAGCTTAACGTTAAAGTTCAACAGATTTCGATGTAGGTACCAGCGCAGTCAGCGTTAACGAGCTATGAACGCTGCTGAAGAATTCAGCAACTAAATCAGCTGGTTCTAAGATGATACAGAAGATGTATTTTTAAACGGCGGCTGTTCGTATGTTTCCAAAAACACTAGATAGATCTTGTTAACGTTGCGTTCGATGTTTCATGTGTGTCGTCTTTATAGCAGGGCTAGAAGTTGGTCACTTTTTAGTAACTTTGTCACTTTTTTCAGGCTGGTCACTCACAAGTTACTTTTTTCGAAATTCGGTCACTAAAGTCACTATTTTTTTAAATAATTTCTTTAGTCTATTTTTTTAGTTATTTCTCCTTTCTTTCCTTTCTTTCCTTTCGAGTCCTGTGGATATTTACACGACCGGGGAGAATCGCTCCGGTTCAGTAAAGGAAGATTATTGTTTTGTTTTGCTTTGATGTATAACTCTTGAACATTATTTTAATAAAATTTTTAATTTAAACAAAAATCGTTTTTTGCCTTAAACAACATGTATTTTTTTTTGTTAATTTGTGACATTTTATCAACGTTTTGGCATTCGTGTCAAGAAAAAAAAAGTGTTCTTAATAAATTTATTACCTAAAATATTTTCTAAAGAGACACTCTTACAACATGTTCAACCAAAATTTGAAGTATTATGATTTTTAAAGCTTGAGTTTGTTAAAATATGATTCTAAAATTAATTTTAAAATATCAATCAAAATCTGTACAGTGCACTTCATCACATGGCAGGAAACTTCCATGCTATTAAAGCTCTTGTTTGTATTGAATGAAAGGTAAACTTGTGAAAAGTGACTCAATTGAATCGAAAATATCAGATATTTCATTTCTAAGTTCCTTTATTTCTAGACATTTTGGAAACATTTGAAAGATTGGTAGTTACCTACATAGATATCAATTTATGATTTCAAAACATATTTGAAGTTTTCGATAACTTTCAGTAATTTCTGTACCTTTTTAGAGGTTGACTGATATATTTTCTAAAATATTCTAAGAAATTTCTGAGGTGTTTCTTGGATCTGTTATTTTGTTCAAGAATTGTCGTGTTAAATCATTTGTGAATATTTTTTCAAAAATTTCTTCCTTTTTGAACTTCATTTTTTTCTAGTAAATATTTCTATTGATTGATATATGAATCGTGCAATAAAGTCTGCAGTGGATCTCTTTGGAAATGTTTCATTTTTGAAGGTAAATTCTTTTTGAGTAAGTTTGAAATTCGAAAAATTTTATTCTACCTTGAAGATTAGTCGCGTAAATTTTTTGAGCTTTTTTGTGTTATTATCTTGAATCTTAAGTCAATTTTTCGCTAAGCTTCTTTCATTGTCAATTTTCTGTCAACATTTTGTCGTTTATCTATTTTCAATCTTTTATCATTATTTTGTCACTTTTTCATTAGGACCTACTTATTTTTAATTTTATGACCCTTCATGAAATGAAATTTCTGTAAATGTAAATCTCAACTCAATTTTAAGGATATTCTTAGAAATTTTCGTTGAACATGTGTTGGTTTTTCATTTGATTTTGTAGATTTCTCCCATATAACAATTTTGATTAAAATTTTTGGTTTCTGTTAGTTTATTTCGAATGGTTAACTTTTTTCAATATAATTTTAGACTTTTTCCACAGTTTTAGTGACATTGAGAAAATTCGGATTTGGGTGTACAGCATACACCCAAATCCTAATTTTTTCATTGTTCACACTATAGAGTGCAGTTTCAAAATATGTGGATTTTTATTTTCAAAGAAAATGGATAAACTGGAAGTTCTTGTCGGACTTAGTTTTCCTAGTCCTTCGGGTACGATCTTTTGGTTCCCTGCCATTGTTTCCTTAGAACTTTAAGATTCTGCGGACGCTATTCTTGAATCAACTAAGCTCATTTGAAATGTTCCTCTTTTGTCCAACGTATTGCTTTTCTACTAGTGAGACCAAGAGCCTTTCAAAAAACGTTTTTCAATGAATAGAATTAATTGCCTTTGAAGCGTTTTATTTTAGTTTTAAAAGTCATTTTTAGTTAGTTTCGTCTTTACCTGGTCACTAATTTTACCCTAATTTCACTTCAAAGTAACTAAAATGCCCTACTTTTTTACCGCATGGTCGCTTCTAGCCCTGTTATAGGCAGTTTTTCGCAGGGCTGAGTACTCGACTTCTAAACAAGATAAGATCGATTTGTTTTGATCAGATTTCTCTTTGAAGTAAAGTTTCCGGGCTTCGTTGGTTTTGTATGTGAGTGCCTATGATAACCCTCAATCATGTTGAAAATCACCAATTTTTAGTAACATTATTTTAAGGTCGATTTTCAATAACCACCAATTATAGTTCTGAATACAAATGATTTTACAACATATGCTTAGAAAATTCCGAATGGTAAAATTTAGAACAACGATTCGCTAGTTTTGATTCTGTAGGATATCATAATTATAATTTGGATCAATATGTCTCTAACCGGATACATGCGCTGTTAGCTGAGTACTTCGGGGGGCTTTTTGGGTCATATATAATATATTGTCCATAATTCAGAAAGAAAATAAGTTTAGTTCATTCATTTATTTACTAGTATGAGTATCACAACATGTATGTCATATGTATGTGAAAATTTGCAATTCGTTATAAATAACTTTTTAAGAAAATTTAAAGCGAAATTTCAAGTAAGTCTAGTTCATAGATTTTACCCAAAACAATATCCATGCTAAAAATTCGAAAGAAAAATACCTATCTATCAGCTATCTCTAACATCTGTTCGTTCAAATTTCACGTAAGAAGCATCTGCACTCATTCATCCGCTTCAAATGATCACCACCCACTCACCTTAAATCGAAGTTCACCGACGGGAGGTTTGGCGTACGGAATCCCCTGAAAGCTGAGGTATTTCTGTCCCAATAAGGATTCCTTCTCGATGCCCCGCACCGGTCCATACTGTGTTTCAATGGTAAGATTATTATTATGCACACTCATTGCTGCTTCAGTTATTATATCAGGTTGGGTTTGGATTTTTTTTCTCGTCAGCTCAACGCAGTGACTACGCAGACCCAAGTGGATTGATTAGAATAAATCAAAACGAATTATTTTGTCGTCGCGGGCACAAATCTGCTCTCCAACGTTGCCGATCGAATACTGCCGTTTGCTGGCGAATTTGTGAATGAAAGTTTACCGAAAGAGAAAATGCTCGGGAGAGTCGAAAAGTTGCAGCAAAATATCGCTTGCGCAAATCGCAGCACTACTACTCAACAAATATTAAATGTGATGCAAGTGAGCGAAAACGAAACATTTGAGGTAGGTAGTACTTTATTTTTTAACGGTTTTCTGTTATCTCTTAATATTGTTATTAGATAAAGCGCAGAAACAATTAGTGTGACCCCACTAAGGAAATTTTGAAGATAATATTTGATATTCGAAATATTTCAAATGTTCGATAAGAAAAATCAAGACAAAATACTAAACGGCTTAAGCTATTTGAGTTAAAAAAGATAATTTTTTTTCAAATTAAATGAAATTTCTGCATACACATATTCGTGTGACGGGTGTATTTCCTGGGAGGCCCGTCACATCAAAAAACGTGTGACTTGTCAGTTTAGCCACACGTTCCAAATCTTGGATTCTCCCTCTTTTCTTAATCGCTCCGCAAATTTCTTTGGGCCCGGCTAGTAAAACTACCAAAATGAGCGTGGCGACGAACGTGTTAAAAATATGTGTTCAAAAAATATATTAAAAATCGAGCACTCAGGTGACGTCAAAACATGTTTCCTCGAAACTATCATTTGAGATCTATTATCTATCTGATCGTAAGCACTTCAAATATATTAAGAAGTTTTCAGGCTTTCCTCATTTCTAAAACAAGTTTATTAATTATCCCGGATTTTGACAATTTTGCCACGCGATGAAAGAATAAATTTTCAATCCTCAGACATTTGAACGGAGAAAACTTGATTGTTGACGGAAAATAAAAATAAGATAAAATTTACCGAGAAGCGAGGTGATTTTTTCCCCCCATCTTTCTCGGTAAATTTTACCGGTAGCTGTGTGGTGGCGGCTTATAGAATACTACCACTGGGATACTGGTCCACGTCGTAAAAGGCGACTTATCCAGTACTTCCCATATGCGTTAGTCATTCTTCAAATGCGACATTGGGAGGGGGGAACCTTGGCTTGGTTCCAAGCCAAGTTTCTTCAGGGAGGATTCACCAATTGTTCTTATTGCTATTAATGCGCATGCACGAGTTGTGTTCTCCTAAATTTTGTAAACACCCGCTTCAAGGTGGTTCTGTGCCTGCGGGCCCCAAAGTGGGGGTAGGAGGGTGTATAATAATCCTATCTTAAGCAGAACGTTGTTAAGGTCTGCACTATAGCCAGGCACTGGTGCAAAGGGCCGTATTTTTCCTGGCAACTCGTGGGATTCAGATTATACACACGATTTTTAAATTTTCATCCTGTATGGGATACTCCGCTTCATGCGTTGATATGGAGGTGCAGTGGTTCTTGTGTGTGATGGAAATATGTGTGGAATTCTTTGATAGAAATGCTTTCTATTAAGGTTGCACAAATAAATCGTCAGCACAAAAGAACCGCTACACTGAACTTATGCCGTTTAATCCTTAATGGAACTGCATCAATCGCCTTGGTCCAAGAACCCTATTTCCGAAATGGAACTTTTTACTTAGGGAATTTGCTCAAACCAAACTTTACTGTGTTCAGTGTAATTGGAATGACTAATGCCCGAATAATGCCTCGTGCATGTATATTGATAAACAATTCTTTAAATGCAACACTCATACCCAATCTAACAACAAGAGATATTTGCGTCGTCCAGGTTTCGCTGCCTGATAGAAAATACGTCTACTGTTCAGCATACTCACCATATGAACAATCATCCCCTACGGATGATTTAAAAAATGTCATTTCATTCTGTGAATCACAAAATATACCTCTTGTAATTGGCTGTGATGCCAATGCCCATCATTTTGTATGGGGTAGCTCAGATATCAATCTGAGAGGCTTAAATTTAATGGAATATTTAAGCAGCACTGATTTAGGAATTCTCAATGTAGGAAATAAACCAACTTTTGTTAGGTGTGACAGAGAAGAAGTGATTGACATCACACTTTGTTCTAGAACAATTTCTCAGGAAATTTCAAATTGGCATGTGCTTAACGAAGAATCGATTTCTGACCACAGGTTTATCTATTTTGAACACTCAGGTGAGTTTTTAGAAACAATTACATTCAGAAACCCAAGAACAACTAATTGGTACATATATTTGGAGCATCTTGCTACTAAATTTCATGGATATACACCTGAAATTACTACTCCTCTTGAGTTGGATGAAGTGGTTGCAAAAACCACCGAAATTATTTTAAATTCTTATGAAGAAGCGTGTCCCTTACGAACGTTGAAATTCAACAAAAACAGAACACCATGGTGGAACTCAAATTTCAGTAAATTACGAAAAAACTGCAGACGCTCTTGGAACCGAAGGCGCACGGAAGGTTTTGATGCTTTCAAGTTGGCTCGCGGAGCTTGCCGGAAAGCAACAAGAGCTGCCGAACGCTCAAGTTGGCAGAGCTACTGCACAAACATTTCAAGCTTGCACGAAGCAAGTAGGTTAAATAAAGTCTTAGCCAAATCAAAAGTTTATCAGGTTTCATACCTTAAAACCCCTAGTGGTGATTATACATCAAACGACGAAGAAACATTAAGTTGTCTCTCAATACTCACTTTCCAGGATGTGTTGATCAAGATTCATCGATAGAGCCTGAGTTCTTTTCTGGAAGTCTAGATTCCTTGCATTTTGCTCGGAAAATAGTTACTACAGAATCGATCAAATGGTCAATCGATGGTTTTGCTCAATACAAATCTCCTGGAAGTGACGGTTTATTTCCAGTTTTGCTTGATTGATTGATAGATCAGCATATCAGGCAAGAATGCCTTGACCAAAATCCGCTTAATGCGACACAACATGCATACCAAACAGGAAAATCAACATTAACTCTTCTACACAACGTAGTACATAATATTGAAAATAGTTTTTCACAGAAAGAATCATGTCTAGGAGCATTTCTAGACATAGAAGGAGCATTTGATAATGTCTCGTTTACATCAATAATGGATGCGGCACTACATCATGGAGTGCCTAGTGTTATAACTAACTGGATTAGCGCAATGCTAAGTAACAGGAATCTTCATTCGTCTTTAAGACAGGCTTCAATTACAAAAGTTAGCACACGTGGTTGCCCACAGGGAGGTGTACTATCACCTCTTTTGTGGAACCTAGTTGCAGACGGCTTGTTGAGAAAACTCAATGACCGTGGAATACCAACCTATGGATTCGCAGATGATTATCTTCTGCTGGTAAGAGGTTTGTGCATAAGCACATTATTTGATATAATGCAACAAGCTCTGCGCTCTGTTGAACGATGGTGTTCTCATGTAGAACTTTCAGTTAATCCTCTTAAAACTAATTGACGGACGTCCTCCACCGCCGCAGATGATCTGCCGACTATATCAATGTCATCGGCAAAGCAGATAAGTTGAAGCGCCACGTTGAACATCATGCAGGATAGCCCATCACCTTGTCGAAGCCCCCTGCGCAATTCGAATGAACTCGACAATTCACCCGAAATCCGCACACAGCACTGCGTTCCATCCATCGTCGCCTTGATCAGTCTGATCAGCTTCCCGGAAAAGCCGTTCTCGTTTCAGTTAAAATATTGATATTGAATAATTGATATGTTATTTTATTGAATTGACTGAATATGTTTCGAAGACTGAAAATTGTTTTGTCTTACCTACAACGTTTCAGATTAAAAAAAAAACTGTTTTTTCACAGTTTTTTTTTTTATTTCATTGTAACTCCTTAGAATAAAATTGTGAATATTTGACCTGTTCAGCAAAGTTATGAATTTTGTTAAGATGAACAACTTTGTATAAGAAACCAAAGCACAAAAATGTTAGCATTTTTATCTTGCTATTGGCGGACCTTTCGACTCTATATTTTATTTCTAAGTATACGCCTTGTAAAATTATGCAATGTTGTCGAAGACATCAAAAGTCTATCTTTTCATTCCTGGGCGCTATTAATTAGTTCCGCTAGATTGATGTTCTGTACCAGTGTGCAGTGTAAAGAGGAAAGTCCTCTGTTTTTCCAATGACAATTTTTCCAAAATGTAGATGGGATCGAAGTTGAAGACTCGGGTTGTGCTAAATTTGGCTCGTTATGTATGGTATTTTCGGTTTTTTTTTACCAATATTATAAAAAAGCAATAGTGATGGAAAAACAATTGCCAACAACTAGGTATTTATTTTACCTGCTCAAGCCAATTCAATAAATTTACAAGTTTCACTAACAGAATCAATACAATTGATCTTTGCTGTACAACGAATCCCACAACTGCATTCGATCCCGTTCGGGTAAGTCGATAAACTCCAGCCCATCGTTGGTGATGTTCAAACATTTGTACGGAACTATTTCGCGCCCAACAGGTTCCCAATCGTTGGTGGCACCTCCATTAGGGTTTCCATTATTCGAAGCAAATGTCGTTAGTAGGTCAATCTGCAAAAAATCGATATTCAATGTCAAATTCACATTTTTTTTAAAATAAACTTGTGCTTTACCATATTCAACATAACACGATACTCGAACGAATCCTTCGGTGGGACATCATCGAATGCATTTTTAAAAACGTACGACAAATCGTCCGCGTGGGCCGTTCCTCGAACATTTTTATCACAAAAGTAGATTCTGTAGTGGTTGTATTTTTCGGAATCCACCGAGAACCGATAAATATAAGTTTTGGCCTCCGTTTTGGAATTAACTCTGGAACAAAGCGTTCGGTGGAGTCCATGCCAGAACAGCTTATCGGTCATAAGCTGTAAATATTTGAGAATCTTTAGTCAAGCGTTAATTCTAACAGTTTCACGTTCTCCATTACCGTTAAGTATCCGTCCTTATTCTCGAACGAAGGCTCAGTTGTTCCGTAGTAAAATGTCTTCAGCCGCTTACCCAGTTCCTTGCAGCGCTGGGAAGTTCTTACTAAATCCAACTCTAACGGTACCAGGTATTCGAAGTTATCCAGGCTGGTCATTATGGATGGGTTTTGCTTGATTCCATCCAAACAAAACAGACCTTCTTCGGAGTTACCTCCAATGAGAATGTCCAGCCGATTGCTCCACGCTTCTCGACACATCTCGATGGGATTCTTCGGAATGAAGCAGTTTGATTTGACAAAAGGTTCTATAACTGGTCCGAACGGAAACAAAATTCCGTTCTTGGCTTCCTAAAACGAAAAATTGGATTAAGACTAAAACAACTCAATACGAGAGAAATTTCTACATTCTCTGTTAGCAGATTGGCCTGTTGCTTGACGATGTCCTCTGGATCGGCCTTCTTCAGAACTTCCAAAGCCCCTCGTTCGCCTCCCTGTCCATTCCAGCCCAGCAACTTAGCCAAGCGTTCACCAAACCCCCTCCTTGGAACCACGGACCAATTGTTAAGAACGCATCCGGACATAACGATCGCCCGCTGGAACAACCCCTCGGATTGTTTCGAAACCATGTGATAGTGAACGGAACATCCGCCCGCACTTTCTCCAAACAGGGTGATGTTCTGTGGATCACCCCCGAAATTGGCGATGTTTGCCACCACCCAGCGCATGGCCAGAAGTTGATCTTTCAACCCGGCATTGCCCGGTAGATCCAGCTCAGGGGAGTCGAATGAGATGAAGCCTGTCGAGTGGTTTCAAAATTTGTTAAAACTTTTTACTAGTAGCTGCTCCATGTAAAATTCAAAGGAAGATAAACGGGAAAAACACTGTGTCATATGGATTCTCGCAATTTAATTCGCGTTCACCGTGTTTCTAAGAGGGTTTCAACATTGAGATCGTTGTAAATTTCATCTTTCATTCTCTACCAATTTAATCAAGATTCTCCATGACCTTATTATAAAGGGTGATACGGTCAAAATTTGGTCAAGGAAAAACGCGTGTAAATCGGTGAAATCGTTTATTTAAAAAATCAAATTAAATTTCTTTTTCAACTTTAATTAGTATAAAATTCAGGAAAAATATTCAGATAGGCTTCAGCTTTTCCAAATCCGAATTGCCGGGCCTAACGCTTAACCCCTGCCATCAGATTTTGTACAGCCACCTTGTCCACCTTCATCGCCGCAGAAAGCCAGTTTGCCTTGAACTGCTGCTCGTCCTAAGCAGTTTTTTTGGTCTTCTTTAGGTTCCGCTTGACAATAGCCCAGTATTTCTCAATTGGGCGAAGCTCTGGCGTGTTGGGAGGGTTCTTGTCCTTGGGAACCACCTTCACGTTGTTGGCGGCGTACCACTCCATGGCCTTTTTACCGTAATGGCAAGATGCCAAATCCAGCCAAAACAGTACGGAACAACCGTGTTTCTTCAGGAAAAGCAGCAGACGTTTATTCAAACACTCTTTCACGTAAATTTCTTGGTTGACAGTCCCGGAAACTATGAAAATGCTGCTTTTCAAGCCACAGGTACAGATGGCTTGCCAAACCAGATATTTCTTCGCGAACTTTGACAGTTTCATGTGCTTTAAAATATCCGCATAAAACTCCTGTCCCGAAAGCTGCTTGTAGTCGACTTTGACGTAGGTTTCGTCGTCCATTATTACCACGCAGTCAAACTTCGTCAGCATCGTCGTGTACAGCCTCTGGGATCGCGCTTTGGCCGTCGTATTTTGTTTATCATCGCGATTTGAAGTCACTACTTTCTTGTAAGTCGATAGTCCGGTTCGTTTTTTAGCTCGATGCACGGTTGTAGACGATACACCCAGCTTATTTGCGTCACCTCGGAGAGAGAGGTTAGGGTTTCGCTTGAAACTACCGGCAATTCTCTTTGTCGTCTCAGCGGCTTCCGGTTTTCGATTTCCCCCCGATCCAGACTTCCTGGCTGTCGACAATCGTTCCCCAAACACTTTAATTACATTTGTAACGGTTGATTTGGCAACTTTTAGCGATTTTGCCAGCTTTGCGTGCGAGTAGCTCGGATTTTCGCAATGCGCGAGCAAAATTTTGATACGCTGCTCTTCTTCCTTGGACGGCATTTTGACAACTGAAGAGTGAATTCCAAAATCAAAATAGGAGCAACATTCTATACACACACCTTCAAAATGAGGGGTGTTCAGGTTTTTTAAATGCAAAATTGAAAGTAATACGTCAAGTTGATATTGACCAAATTTTGACCGTATCACCCTTTATGTATTTAAATTCTGAAAAAAGACAACAAAATGCTGTAAAATTTTTTGTATGTCCGATTACTAGGAAATGAGCTATCAGCAAAAGAAAGTGTCCCATTTCTAAAAGAACTAAGCTTTACACCCACAAATCAGAATCTGTTTCAATAATGACCTTCCTTGGTGGTGGAACTATCGGCATAAGATTCTATGCCAAACCGGCACTAACAACCTTTCCCATCGCTGGTTTTGTTCTTCCAGTGCCACCGCATTACATACAATGCTGGCCAGAAATTTGGGATCATCCCCTCAAAACATGAAAATTTTATTCCGCAGTAATCTTATGACATACATACTGTATTTCTTTTGATCTCATTCGAATTGGTGTGTGACATGACGTTAAGAATGCCTTCAAAAATGCCAGCTGGAAAGCTATTATCAAAGTGCTCCACAGAGTGCGTGTTCCCAATACCCTCTGCAGGATAATAGGAAGCTTCTTCGAAAATCGAGTCCTGGCGTACGAAGCCAAAACCGGGTTACGATCTACTGTCCTAACAGCGGGTGTTCCACAGGCGTTCCATACTCGGATCTGTGCTTTGGAATAATAACGAACACACACATATAGGATCTCAGTGAAACTTCATGTTTCTTTGAAGAGATCTACTTTACTTAACTCTAAGACGTACATCTTTCAAGGATAGAATGGCTAGCATCTTACAAATGCTAAAACCAGCAGACCACAGAAAGAGTACTATGTGTGCCGTGATCGGGATTCGATCTCAAGGACTCTGGCTTAGAAGACTGGAATGCTATCCTCTAGACCACGAACGGCGGCAAATGTCATGTATAATGAAGTGTTAACGCTGACACTACCAGCAGGCGTGCAGATAGTCGGATTTGCTGACGATATCGGGCTCATGATCACCGGCGAAACAATCGAGGAGCTATAAGACCTTGCAACGGTGTCCATAGAAAAAGTCGGCATTTGGATGGAGGGAGTTAAGCACCAGATAGCTCATCATAAAAAAGAAGTTCTGCTCGTGACCAACAAAAGAGTTGTGCCGCACATGGAGATTACTGTTGGAGGACACACGACATCTTCGAATTAGCAGCTGAAATACCTTAGAGTAATTGTCGACAATCGCGTAAGTTTTGGTGCGCATGTCAAATACTGTTGTGAAAGCACATCGAAAGTCATCGATTCATTGGCCTGGATAATGCCGAACTGCCATGGTCTAAAGAGTAGCAAAAGACGTCTCCTCAAAACTACGATACAGAGTAGCAGCCTGAAGCACCGCCATAGAGGCAGAGCGTAATAGATCCAAATTATGGAGCACACATCGGCTGATCGCCATGCGAGTTTCCTGTGCATACAGGACCATATCAGCGGATGCAGCTTTTGTCATCGCGGGCATGATTCCCATCGACATAACTCTGGCGGAGGATATGGAGTGTTACGCAGCAAGAGCTGTTAGAGGAGTGCGTAAAGTTCAACGAGTAGCGTCATTGCTCAAGTGGCAGGAGTAATGAGACGCATCGAACAACGCAAGATGGACGCATAGGTTAATCCCGCGACTTTCAGACTGAGTAAATCGGAAGTATGGAGAGGTTCCTTTCGCAGTTCCCTTCGGGTCATGGGTGCCTTCAACGGCTCAAGCTTATCAGCTCGCCTTATTGCTCGGAATACGTAGAAACCGAGGAATCAGCAGAACATGCTACCTTTTTCATTTCAAGGCGTCGACAACTTCAAAACTTATCGCTGAAAATGTTATGAGTGAAATGTATCGCGACGAACAGTCGTGGCGTGCAATAGTCGACGAAATTTCACAAACCATGCGCGATTAAATACAAATCAGCCAATCAGGAAAAACGATGAACAGAGAGAGCGAGATAGTCAACCAAACTTGACAAGCTAATTGAAGGTCTTGGGCCTCGTATGACACCACAATTCAAAAGCAACGCGATCTTAGGGCGCGGAACAACCCTAATCTGGACTTATACGTGTGGTGGTACTTAAAAGGTCTCACGTACTCAGCTACGTTACCTAACCGGCACAAGTCTCGGGGCTTCTGTACCAGTCTAAAGTTGGCGAAAGAGGAAAAAAAGAAAGAGGAAAAGAAGAAAGAGAAAAAGGAGAAAGAGGAAAAAGAGAAGAAGTACAAAGGAGAAAGAGAATATAGGAGAAAGAAGATAAAGGAGAAAGGCCTAAAATGAAACCAAGGGGCACATGTGGTATACGAAGCCCAAGGTGGTTTTTTTAGCATCTCAAGATGCTAACCGCTCGACCACCGGAGAGTTGTTGAGAGAGGCAGCTACATCACCGTATATGCGAGACTTTCTGCGAATGAAGCGGGAATAAAAGTTACCCCCAAAAAAAAACAGTTCTACGCTTTGAACTTACCCCCCAAACCTAAATCTGCCACGATGGAGGTAACAGAATCAGATGCGCTTACAACAAAAACCCCCAAAAAAACAGTTCTCCGCTTGAAGAACAAGTTTGGCGTATTGGCAAGCTGTGATTTTTTCACAAACTTAAGTTGTAAATCTAGAACTTAGGTTTGGCGGGTGGCAGTTCTCAAGTTTGGGTATTTTCGATTTTCAGTGTGAATGAAGTGGTGAAACGTTTCGGCATTCATCCGGCGAGCGTAAAATCCATCATCCACAAGTTTGGAGAACACTATACGTTCGATGATTTGCCAGAAAGAGGCAGAAAACTAGGACCATCGGACCCAAATCTGGACCGTAAGGTAATTAACCTCATCAACCGGAATCGATCGACGTCCATACGGGATTTGGTGAAAAAAGCTGGGACATCGATCGGAATGGTACAGCGAATCAAGAAGCGGAACAACCTGAAGACATACAAGAAGCAGAAAGTGTTCAAACAAACGGCTGAACAATAATCACGAGCCAAAACCAGAGCCCGGAAGCTGTATCATCGGATTTTGCAGAAGCTAGATGCGTGCATTCTCATGGACAATGAAACTTATGTAAAAGAGGATTCCAGTGTTCTTCCAAGACCACAATTCTACACTGCAGCTATTGGGGAAGATGTGAGTGACCACGAGAAGTCGATTGAGGTGGAAAAATGTGTCCAGAAAGTGCTTGTGTGGCCGGCAATCTGCTCCTGCGGATTGAAGTCGGTGAGTTTCTTTACAAAAGGAACAATAAATGCCGATATAATATACCAAAAGGAGTGTTTGCAGAAAAGGTTGCTGCCATTATATAAGAAACATACGACTCCATCATTGTTCTGGCCGGATTTGGCGTCAGCCCACTACACTAAATCCACTCTTAGATGATTTGAGGATAACAATGTAGGTTTCGTTGGGAATGATTTAATCCACCAAACAGCCCCCAGCTTCGCCCCATAGAACGATATTGGGCTATCGTCAAGAGAGTTTTCAAGAAGGATGGTAAGGCCAACAGGACCATGGCGGTTTTCAATGGAAATGGAAAATGGAATGCCGCGGCCAAGAAGTGTGATCAATCAGCTGTACAAAACCTAATGTAACGCGTCAAGTCGAAAGTCCGAGAACACCAATAAATACTTTTAACTTTTATTTCTTTATAAACTGTAAGAATAAGCTTTTTAAAACACTTCCGAACTGTTTCTTTGTTTGAATCATCAATAAAATTAATACAATGAAAAAAATGTGTTTATAACTTATTTTTGATGCACTCCTTATTACGAAAAAATACAAAAACTAACATAAACTAGTCTCGACTTTCTTTCCATTTAGAATATTGTTCATTTAAATAAAACTTTAAGAAACGTTGCTGGTGAACTGGCAACAAAACACAGACTTCCGACAATCTAGTACTTCACTTTTCTTTGTCGGAAGTCTTTCGAAAGTCGCAAGTCCGGACTTCCGAAGTAAAATTTAGTGCTGGTGCGTTAATATTTGTAGCCTGCACAACATACACTGCCGGCCAAAAGTTTGGGATTACCCACCAAAAAACATGCAAATTTTGATCGTTCATATCTCAGCCGTCCTAGGACATATTGAAAATCTTCTGATCTCATCAATTTTTGAATGAATTTATTAAAAAACAACAATTCCTAAGCTTCCAAATAAACCCTTCAGATCTGCAATACGATGTTAGATGAGAAAGATATGAATAAAATAAATTGGCATGTTTTTATAAGAATGATCCTTAACTCACCATACCAAGAGGTGATCCCAAACTTTTGGACGATAACTCAAGTGTCTATTTTATAAATTAAAAATACATTCTTGAATTTTTTCTCAAATTTTTTTGATTGTGTTTTGAGAAGTAAAGAACAGGAATTCTAATGCCACTCAAATTTTGAGATTTGGTTCACACTATCCCGAGATGATCGGCTTTGAATATTAGGTGCGATTTTTTGAAAATGTTATAAATTTAGGTTAAGTTTTAAGTTCAAAACTAAAACATTATATTTGAGCAAAATACCTCCGAGATAGCTATTGCTCATTATCTTTCAAATGAGATCAGAAGATTTTCAATATGTCCTAAGACGGCTGAGATATGAACGATCAAAATTTGCATGTTTTTTGGTGGGTGATCCCAAACTTTTGGCCGGCAGTGTATTTTTTTATGTGAAATAAAAATTTTAAAGTTCTTTTGATAACTTTTGCAGCAGTTTTCTGTGAGTTCTTAACATGTTTCATACGACGTAGTGAAAGCTCACGCGAGATTTGTTGAATTTGGTGCGAAAATTTCAAATATACCCATGATAAATAAAAAGGCTACTTTGTTAATTTACCCCCAGTGTAGTTATCGGCCAAAAGTTTGGTATTAGTCTTCTATTTTGAGTTTTAATAAAAAATTTATAAATGTCGCTGGTGAACTGGCAACACAACACAGACTTTCTACAATCTAGTACTTCACTTTTCTTTGTCGAAAGACTTTCGGAAGTCGGAAGTCCGGACTTCGGAAGTAAAATTTAGTGCTGGCGCGTTAATAAAACATGAAACTTTATTTCATACATATCTCTGTTATTAAACATCGTATTGTTTATCTGGTAAACTGATTTGGAAGCTAATGAGTTGAACTTGCTTTGTGGATATTTAGTTGATATATTTTTTAAGGCCAACTCTTCATTGAAACATGACTAATTTTGATAATTTTCATCAAATAGTCCGACATATTTTATATTATTGGAATTTAGTCAAAGTCGAAACGAAAAACGAAAATAAATGATTGAGAAACGATCGTTGATAGTAAGTATGACATTAATTTGCCACTTAACAATAACAATATACTTTGACAACGTCGCAGAACTTCAGAGGGTAGATAAAAAAAATTAAATATTATGAAACAATAGAACGACTTCTATTGACAGCAGTATGCTATGGATTGATAAGATATCAGCTGGAATGTACTCAGGTGCATATACCCCGGCTTAATAATTTGTTCATTTTAATGTAAATATTTGTTTGGGTATTGCAGTCAACGATAAGTGGTAAAATCAGAAAATTCGCAACTTTACACAACTTAAGCATCAATAAATTCAATATTACCTAGAGCTCCGATCCGGTAGTTGAACGATACGTAAACAACATCCTTCTGTATCAGATAATCGGGCCCGTACATCTCCACCCCACTGGAACCCCTCATGTATGCCCCTCCATGAATGTACAACATCACCGGCAGAAGATTGTTTTTATCAAGCTGTCAAGTAGTAGATATCAGAAAAAAACACAATCGTCAGAAAGATAATGCGATGGGAATCGTCATCGTCATCGTTGGTCGTTCATATGATCAGTAGACTTACATTTTTTGTAAAAACATTAACATGCAAACTGTCTTCACTGCCGATGCATTTGTTCTGTAGTTTGCTGAACTGCCAGCTAGGGGGTCCCTGAATCGAGCAATCCAACGGTTCTGTCCATGGTGTGGGAGGTTGAGAATCCTTTCAAACAAAATACTTATCAGTTTTCACTACAAATTTAAATCAAAGGGATTAACCCGAACCTTAAACCGAAGCTCCCCAATGGGTGTTTTCGCGTACGGAATACGTTGGAAGCTGAAGTATTCAACCTTGGTAGCGGCCAACTTTTTGACTCCTCGGATTGGTCCGTATTGCGTTTCGACGATTGGATTTTCGGAGGCGGTGCTGCTCATTGTAACCGAAATTTGGAACCACTTCACACGAGATCTAATGCTCGACTGATACGGACAGTATCAAGACGTATATTGATAGCCCTCATTAAATCTACCGACCGTTTGGAATGAGAAAAAAAACTTGAATTATACCCCCAACGAACTGTTCAAATCATATGCTTAGTATCGAGAAGCCAGGGAGTTAGACCGATACTAATTACGATTTATATGACTTAATAGGTATGCTATTCTTATGGATGAAATCACGCTATTCTCACGATTTCCACCTTATAAGTCACACATTTAGTAGATACATACAACATACATAGACATTACGATAAAATTGAGTTCTTATTGGATTGTTGGCTTACATTGCGGGAATAAATTGTCTTAATTATCTACTTTGAGTAATTCCCAAATATATATGTTTAGGTATTTACAACAATTATTCTCAAAAACTCATTGCTGTATTACTGAGTCTTTAAGCAACAGACAGTGTTCTGGACAGAACAAATAAAAAGCTTTCCAATTCGTTAAACCGATTTATTTGATCCGTTTGATCGGTTAAAAAATTCCTGTTTGAGAAACAATTTTTAGTTAATTTCTTTTAACTTAATTAACATTATTATGTGTGCTTACGTTTGTGCTTGACAAATGTTCGTACTCGAACCGGGAAAAGTTTGATTTCCTATCTGCCACTTTACTACCTATTTTTTAACGGTTTATAATTATTTCTTTTGATTTTGTAATATATCGTATTTATTACCTTTCTTTTTTAGGTGTGGCTGCTAAATGAAATCCGAAATGGACTACCGGAATAAGAGATTCTGCAGAACTATGCAATTGGCATATAACCTAGAAAACATGTTCTAAATAAAAACTATTCTACGTTTAAATTTTGCGTACCTACGTTTTCGCCTATAATCCTGATCTGATGTACTATCGCAGTTTTCACTTTTAGAGCAAATCAAATGGTTAGGCAAATGAAGTATCGTAGATAATAATCTTAAATTTTAGTAAGCACACGTTGTCTTCACAAAACTTAGCGACGAAATGTGTTTCTGTTTCCTTTTAGTTCTTTCATATTGACACTCGGAAACAAGGCGCCAACTTTGGGGTAGGTGATTAACAAATGTGTATGTGTTGGATTAAGGTGCGTTGACACGTTCGAGACGTGTGTCACAGTCCCCCCCGGTGTCCAGACCTGGGTCTGGGTCACTATCGTTTGCACCGATATCCAAAACAGCAAGTTTCAGGGCCGGTCGCTCCAGAATTCCATTAACAGTTTGCACCACCGCCGAACGTACTTGACCATCAGCAGCTAGCTTCGTGTCAATCACCCGACCTTTGGGCCAACAGTTCCTCGGCGAATCAGGGTCCACTACGACGACGATGTCTCCCTTTTTAATCGGTTTCGCTTCTGAGAACCACTTACTTCTCCGAGTTATTTCGGGTAGATACTCTGCCACCCAACGTTTCCAGAAAGCATTCGCTATTGCTTGAGACACCATCCACGTTCTACGCAAGGCCTTTCCACTGTCATCAAACTGCACAAGTGGTTTGCATCCAGTTGAAGAATTTTGTAAAAAACTGTTCGGTGTTAGAGCTGGCTCTGATTCACTGTCTATTGGGACGTAGGTCAACGGCCTTGAATTGAGGATATTTTCTATTTCTATCAACGCATTTCTTAGAACTTCGTCGGATGGGAGACGCTGCGTAGGAAAAACGACTGCCAGTACCCTTTTGACTGTCTGGATTAGACGTTCCCAACTACCCCCCATATGTGGGGAGGCTGGAGGATTAAATGACCATTTGGTATCTTCGGACGAAAACTCTGCAACTATTTTTTCCTGGTTTACTTCGTTCAGTGCAAGTTTAAGTTCCTTACTGGCGCCAATAAAATTTGTACCACGATCACTTATTATTTCAACAGGAATACCTCGTCTAGCCATTACATTTCGGATTGCCATAATACACGAAGAAGTAGTAAGCGAATGAGCTATCTCTATGTGGACTCCACGAGTTGTAAGGCACGTAGCAAGCACGCCCCAACGCTTCTCCACACGGCGCCCAACAGTCACCAACATCGGGCCGAAATAATCAACGCCCATGAACGAGAATGGTCGAGCATGAACAGCAAGTCGAGAAGGAGGGAGGTCCGACATTCTTGGCGGTATTGGATTTGCTGTACGATTTTTGCAGAACTGACAGTACTTTTTTACATCTTTGTATACTGAACGGAGTCTGGGGATATAGTATCTACTACGAGTCTCGTTAATCACCGCTTGATGCATTTGATGTCGGAACTTGACATGTATGCTATACATCACGAGAAGCGTAATCCGGTGTTTTCTAGGAAGGATTATCGGATGCTTGAAGGAATTGTCTGCACCCGTAAAGGCACCCAAACGTCCGCGAATTCGCATGACTTCAGACTCATCTAAGTATGGTTCCACTTTGTACAAAGAACTTGATTTCGGAATGGTGTTATTCGATTTCAACATAATCCACTCGTTTGTAAAATACTCACGTTGTGCGTTCCGGTACAAGTAATTGGCAGCCCTCGCCAACTCCTCGCCACTAGCTGGACCAATTTGTCGTGGTTCGCCCAGTTTTTCCTTGCGTATGTTTCCAGGATACCGCTGCACATACGCGTAACAACTTTTCCCATTCCGAATACCTCGTAGGGAGTACAGCCCACCCGACGTCGTTGGAGCTGATGTGATGCAGGAAACCAGATTTAGTAGGACGAAGTTCTTCATTAGTCGGAGTAATATCCGGCATTGTTGGCCAATCACGTTCGAGTTCCAGGAGAAATTGTGGACCACAAAACCAACGGCTTGTTCCATCAAAGCTGGGCGCGCACTTCCATTTGGTAGCTTCATCGGCTACATTTAGTTTGGTTGGGACCCATTTCCATTCGCTGAGATCAGTGTCTTCAAGTATCTCACTGACTCGATTCGCAACAAACGGAGAGAAGCGACGGTGATCAGATCGTAGCCAGAAAAGAACGTCGCGAGCATCTGTCCAAAAATATCGCTTAGAAATTTTGTAAGTATGGCCTTTCTCGACACTTTTAGCCAATCGACATCCAACGACAGCAGCTTGCAATTCCAAACGTGGAATGGAGACAAATTTCAAAGGCGCTACACGACTTTTTGCGGTGACCAAAGAGGTTTCGACGGTTCCGTTCTCTTCGAATCGGAAATAGCTAACTGCAGCGATTCCGTTCTCGCTGGCGTCCACGAATGTGTGAAGCTGAACTCTGTTGGAGGAACTGTTGGATGTTTTAAGTCGGTAGCATCTAGGGATTTCCAAAGACTCTAGTTTGGGTAAAAATTTTAACCAAGCTTTCCATTTTGTGTATTCATTATCACCGATAGGGTCGTCCCAACTTATGCCTGTCCTCCAAACGTCTTGAAGTAGTATTTTAACGAACATCAGGTAATGCGCAACGAGTCCGAGTGGGTCGTAAATTGTCATTAACGTGCTCAGCAGCTCTCTTTTGGTAGGACGGTTTCCCTCTAGCAAAATTTTCTCATTTCGTTTGGTGTATACTTTGTAAGAAAATAAATCGGAATTGGTTGACCACCACATTCCGAGAACCTTTTCGTTGGCAGACTCAGTGGCGATATTGAGATTTTTCTCTAGAACTGGATCTGCGCCCAATGCTGAAAGTACGTTGGAAGAATTTGAGATCCAGTTTCGCATCTCAAAACCACCTTTCCAATGAATATAATGCACTTCTTTTGCTATTTTAATAGCTTCTTCTTCCGTTTCGACGGATAAAAGCATATCGTCGACATAATGGCCTTTAATAGCATCAACTGCTGCTGGATAGTTAGTTTTAAATCGATCAGCATTTTCGTTTTTGACAAATATCGCACAACTTGGGGAACATGTTGCTCCAAACGACATCACTTGAAGAACGTATTCATCGGGGTTTTGTTGGTGTTCGTTGTTACGCCAGAGAAAGCGCTGGCAGTGTTGATCGTCCTCCTTCATAAGCACCTGGTGGAACATCTCGCGCAAGTCCCCTCCAATGGCCACCCGGTGCTCACGAAATTTGTACAACACAGCTGGTAGTTCCGTCAACTGATCGGGGCCTTTCAAGAGGAGGGAATTTAGCGAGATACCGTTGGTGGTTGCAGCGGCATCCCAGACGACACGGAGTTTGCCCGGTTTGTTTGGATTGAATACGGGAAACATTGGAAGGTACCATATTCGCTTTCGAGGAGCTTCAGATTCAGTTTGGGACAGCTTGCGAGCGTAGCCTTTGTTAACATAGTCCTGGATCAACGTTTTGAGAGCTTCTGCAAGCAACGGGTCACGTTTCATCCTTCTTTCCAAACAATAAAAACGTTTCAAGGCTGTGTATCTAGTATCCGGAGTACGTACACTGGCGGCCAAAAGTTTGGGATCACCCACTAAAAAACATGCAAATTTTGATCGTTCATATCTCAGCCGTCTTAGGACATATTGCAAATCTTCTGATCACATTTGAAAGATAATGAGCAATAGCTATTTCGGAGTTATTTTGCCTAAATATAATGTTTTAGTTTAGAACTTAAAACTTAACCTAAAGTTATGACATTTTCAAAAAATCGCACTCAATATTCAAAGCCGATCATCTCGGGATAGGGTGGACCAAATCTAAAAATTTGAGTGGCATTAGAATCCCTATTCTGTACTTCTCAAAACACAATCAAAAAATTTTGTGAAAAAATTCAAGAATGTATTTGAAATTAATAAAATAGACACTTGAGTTATCGTCCAAAAGTTTGGGACCACCCCTTGGTATGGTGAGTTTGGGATCATTCTTATAAAAACATGCAAATTTATTTTATTCATATCTTTCTTATCTAACATCGTATTGTAGATCTGAAGGGTTCATTTGGAAGCTTAGGAATTGTTGTTTTTTTCATAAATTCATTCAAAAATTTTATTTTATGGTGAGAACTACAAAAAAATCAGAATCATAACTGGAAACTTTCAAAAAAACAATAAATTTCAGGCGATTTTTTATGGTTTTCACTTCAAAATATAATTTTTGAATGAATTTATGAAAAAAAAACAATTCCTTAGCTTCCAAATGAGACCTTCAGATCTGCAATACAATGTAAGATGAGAAAGATATGAATAAAATAAATTTGCATGTTTTTATAAGAATGATCCCAAACTCACCATACAAAGGGGTGATCCCAAACTTTTGGACGGTAACTTAAGTGTATTTTTTATTAATTTCAAGTACATTTTTGAATTTTTTCACAAAATTTTTTGATTGTGTTTTGAGAAGTACAGAATAGGGATTCTAATGCCACTCAAATTTTTAGATTTGGTCCACCCTATCCCGAGATGATCGGCTTTGAATATTGAGTGCGATTTTTTGAAAATGTCATAACTTTAGGTTAAGTTTTAAGTTCAAAACTAAAACATTATATTTAGGCAAAATAACTCCGAAATAGCTATTGCTCATTATCTTTCAAATGAGATCAGAAGATTTGCAATATGTCCCAAGACGGCTGAGATATGAACGATCAAAATTTGCATGTTTTTTAGTGGGTGATCCCAAACTTTTGGCCGGCAGTGTACGTCATCATATTTCCACAGCAGTCCCATCTCATAACGACTATCCCGAAATGTTATCAGAGAACGCATCATCTCTAATGCACGTTCGTCTTCTTTGGACATAGGTAGCTGCTGCGTTTTAGCTATTCCTATGCTCTCGAGGGTGAAAAAATACTTGACGAGGTTATGTAGATCACTATCACTGCTTCCCAATTGCGTCCCAGCGTGAAGGTTGAGATGAGACACATCGTTTGCTGTTTGTTGAGAATCCGAATTCCTACCGCAGAGGACCCAGCCTAGTCGCGTCTTTGTAGCTACAGGCTGGTCAATTTTACCTTCTCTGCTATCGAGGGCAAGCGTAACTCTAACGTTGTTAATACCTATCAGGATCCTCGGCCTGACACATTGGTAAGATTTAATAGGGAGTCCTTGCAAGTGGTGATACTGTTCAGCCATCTTATTGAAGTCTAACGATTGGGGTGGGAGTTTCAAACGCTTCACTGTGTGCACTTCAGATAACCTGATCTTATTTGCTCGATTCTTAACACCGGAGATTTGTAGGGAAACTAATCGGGATGAATCCTCGTACCGATGCGTATCAGCTGTCCAGTAAATGCACAACGGGCTAGAGATTCCTTCTAATTTAAGTTCCTTTGCTAAGTCTTCTTCAAGGAGCGTTAACGATGATCCATCGTCTAAGAAGGCGTAGGTGTAAATTTCGGTTCCATTGTTGTGTAGAATCACTGGGACATAGCGAAACAGAACGTGACTGGATGTACTGCGATGCGTGTTAAGATTCATCTCCACGACGTTACGACTTGATGTTCCAGGTTGCGGTTCGGGATTGGAAGATACCGGTAGTGGATTGAAAGAAGAGTTGTTATGCATTAGTGGGTGGTGTTTAGCAGAACAACCATTCACCCCGCAGGGAATGCTACGTCTACAAGCTCCTCTATGCCTTTTCAAGCAACACCTGCACAAATTGGCATTCCTCAAAGATGCCCAACGAGATGGCAGGTTCATTTGTGTAAATGTTGTGCACTTATCGAGAGATTCGCAGTTATTCTGACAAATTACACAACCGGTGTTCTGCTGGAAGTTGGTATTATGAAACTGTTGTGATGCAAGCATCTGCGTGTCTGGCATAGGAAATGATTCATGATGAGCATTTAAAAACCCGTCATCTTTACGTCCCTTCCGTTTAGTTTCAGGAGCCGCCGTGTAAGGTTTATCGGTAACGGCGCTGGCTGCTTCCGCTAGGCTGTACAACCAATCACTGAATTCTTCTAGCGTAACTCGCGGAATATTTTTAATATTCACAGCCCAGGTTAATTTAATCATTGGCGGCAACCGCTCCACTAATTCTTGCCGCAAGGATGCGTTGTAGAGGTAATCATCAATTTTGCAGGCTTTCACAGTAGCCACCATGTTGCGCACTGCGATCGCAAAATCAACCAGCGTTTCAAATTTGTCCTCTTTCGGTGCTGGCAAAGACCGTATTTTTTGGATTAAAGTGTTGATGATATACTCCGGGCGTCCGTACAGCATTTCCAAAGTTGAAATGACACCGTCCACGTTCGAAGGGTGCAGTAATTGGCTTCGAACGGACTCTCTGGCCTTTCCGCCAAGACAGCGTTGTAAACGCAGCATATTTTCTTCCGCAGTATATCCGCACATTTTGGTAGAGCTTTCGAAGGTTGCCAGAAATAGTGGCCATTCCTCTGGATTACCATTAAAAGAAGGTAGTTCCTTTGAAACTGCTTGTCGTGCCGTTGCTTGGCTACGATTAAGTAATATCGGGTCAAAACCAGCGATTGAGACAGGCAACGGATTATTATTCGATTGCTCGACAGGTAAAGAATGATGATTCGGACCCGGTGAAGAATGCTGGTTTGGAACCGATGATGAATGATTGTTTGGGACCGGCGAAGAATGATGTTTTGGAACCCCTAGTGATGAGGGTTCTTCGGTTTGCATAGTTACACCTTTAGCGGCTCTCATGAGAATTTCGAAGCGCTCCTCCAGATACCTACTTTCCAAAGCCTTCCGTTCTTCGAGCAAACGGAGTTGCAGTTCTACTTGCTCCGAAATGTTAGGCGGTTGTTTATGGCAACGTTGTGGTGTACTGCACAGGGATACATGAGACGATGAACCTGCTGTAGATTCCAAATCATTCGGTTCTTCGTTTGGGTACTCTCCCGAACATCCAGCTTGTATATCCTTACGCGCATTACGATTTTTCAATCTCGCAGAAACAGGTTTATCCGCAGTGCAAGATTGGCAGTACCAAGACCTGTTCTCGACGTCCTCTGACACTCCAGCACAGTCAAAATGGTTCCAATTATGGCACTTGTCACACTGCACCATCCTACTGTTGTCCTCAGTGTGGCAAACAGTGCAGCTGCGAGTTTTTGAAGGGTTTTTCTTGTTCTTCCTGCCCATTCCGGTAAGATCAGTCCACGGTTCAAAAAACGAATTTTTTAAATTGTTCTGGACAGAACAAATAAAAAGCTTTCCAATTCGTTAAACCGATTTATTTGATCCGTTTGATCGGTTAAAAAATTCCTGTTTGAGAAACAATTTTTAGTTAATTTCTTTTAACTTAATTAACATTATTATGTGTGCTTACGTTTGTGCTTGACAAATGTTCGTACTCGAACCGGGAAAAGTTTGATTTCCTATCTGCCACTTTACTACCTATTTTTTAACGGTTTATAATTATTTCTTTTGATTTTGTAATATATCGTATTTATTACCTTTCTTTTTTAGGTGTGGCTGCTAAATGAAATCCGAAATGGACTACCGGAATAAGAGATTCTGCAGAACTATGCAATTGGCATATAACCTAGAAAACATGTTCTAAATAAAAACTATTCTACGTTTAAATTTTGCGTACCTACGTTTTCGCCTATAATCCTGATCTGATGTACTATCGCAGTTTTCACTTTTAGAGCAAATCAAATGGTTAGGCAAATGAAGTATCGTAGATAATAATCTTAAATTTTAGTAAGCACACGTTGTCTTCACAAAACTTAGCGACGAAATGTGTTTCTGTTTCCTTTTAGTTCTTTCATATTGACACTCGGAAACAAGGCGCCAACTTTGGGGTAGGTGATTAACAAATGTGTATGTGTTGGATTAAGGTGCGTTGACACGTTCGAGACGTGTGTCACAGACAGATAGGTAGAAATCCATTTTTAGAAATATGGTTTTTGTGACGTGAACTCACTTATTTGAGCTTGTTTGAATCACTTATACGAAAAGTATAACTGAACAATAATCATTTTCAGCCTTGAAGTTGAAGAATCTCATGAGACTATGCGAGAAAAATTCGGAAAAAAGCGGGAAATATATAGGGTAAATGATCTTGAGCGGAACTAAATGGCCCAATTCGATGCAACTCGGAAAATCTGATCAAGCGGTGTGGGTAGGGGTTATGTCCGAACGATTTTTTTTTTAGTTCAGCGTATAGATCTTTATTTCTGCTATCTAATGATGATTTGTGGAATACTTTAGAGTAAATCCTAATAACTCTAGAGCTGTTTTACTGAAGAAAGAATTCTGATCTTGAGCGGAACTAAAATATGATCTTGAGCGGAACCATTTTGTACTGTGAACATTTTTAAAAGCTCTCATTCCTAATCTTTGTATAACTGTAAAAACTACAATTAAATTCCATCTTTAAAGATTTTAAAGTTAAAAAAATTAATGTTTTTACGTAAATTACAAAAACTTAGCCATCCAAAGTTGTTCTCAAAATATCCTTCAAATTTATTTCTTCCCCAAAAAAAAGATATACAATTTTCACTTTGATTCACTGTACCTTATTTCGAAAGAATCGATTATATAAACTTAAATTTTAGTTTTTTATCTCATAAATTAAATTCGTTAGTATATTTTAATGAATTATTATAACAACTTTTGAAAATAACGACAAAGTCAGTTATACAAAAGTACATGCCTTAAATTACAGATTTTGCAAAAAAAAAAATTGTAAATTTCTCTTAATCAAGGTGATTTTATCCGAATATTCTGTGATGGATTTCTGTGATGCTAATTCCTTTAATTTCATTGAAAAACTCATGACAAATTGGATCTTTTTTACATTTTAGTTGGGAAAAATAAAAAAAATTATCTTACATTTCTAATTCTATATAAAAAACCTAAAATATTGATCAAAAAAAAAATATATAACTTTGGAAATCGATTTAAAATTTAAAAATTTTGTGAAATCTGTGAATATTTTGAAATTCTGTGTTCCGTGAAACAGATTCTGTGAAACAGATTCTGTGATAAAAATTTTCTTAAAATTTAGTGAAATTATAGATTTTTCTGAGATTTCGGCAACCTTGCAACAACTCATTCATAGAATATAGTTAATAATAAATTCCAGTTTCTTGTGGATCACGATAATATTTATTTATATTTAAAAATTATGGAAATATTAAGTAATTAGCTCAATTGATAAAACAATTATTTCCCAAACTGATTTCCATGAGTTGTAGCTCAATTGTAACATCAAATACTAGGGAATCGGATAGGTTATCAATACCAAGCCACCTATTGAATCTTAAAGTATTAAAAATGGGTAGATCGGTGTGCTTTGCTACACTTTGTAGAACTGAAGGAATTTGTGGTAAAAATATTTGAATATGTGTATATTAGTATATAGTATTCAATTGGAATTTCAACATCAAGAACAACCTCTTGAAATGAAAGCTGCTTCTTGAAGTTCGAATAGTAATGGCAATGAAGATTGACTCTTATTCTGAAATAATGACTTTACTTTATTGGCTTCATTGGTTCTTGAACTATGACAAAAAATATGTAGAAAGCCTTCCTCCTCCTTCCCTCTGAATGAAAGAATCAATTTTTGTGTGCCTGGTTTGGTACGCTGCATACATTAAGGGGCAAAACCACGTGTGAGACATAAGGCATAAGGCAGCGCACCTAGCGGTTTATTTTGGAAGCTAGTAGTTCCGCTCAAGATCAAAGATGGTTCCACTCAAGATCATATTTTGCTTTTAAAAACCACGCGATTAATTGATGTTTTGATGCAAAACTTGTTACAAACACCCGAATAATGCTTTTTTATGAATTTTTCTACCATTTTAATCATTAAGAATCAGTTTATAACTGCCAAGGTTTACATAAATTGACGTTCAAAGTCAGCTTAGATTGGTGAAAATTGCAGCAGAAATGCGTATGTTTTTAAAGCTTTTATTAACATTATTTCACTTCATCAATTTAATTAAAAATGACAAAGGTTGTATGAAAAGACCTTAAAAAAGTGTTATTTCAACATTTCGAGAAGATTCATAAATACACATTGCCTAGATCTTAGGAAAAGTAAATGGTTCCGCTCAATATCAGATTTCGACTAGTTCCGCTCAAGATAATTTACCCTAGTTCTAATTTCATTTTACAACATTTCGGCAAATTATGTTGCTTTTAAGGTAGAAATTAATAGGTGGAAAAATCAAAGCTAGAGCGTTTTGGAAAGAAGAAATCGAAATAAGCGTTGGAAAGTATGACCTAGAACGTTTTGTAACCGGTGCCAAAGTTCTTCGAAATAACAGGTTACCTCATCCGCCATATTGGTTGGCAGATTTCCAGAATGATGACGTAGGTGTTATGAAAAGTAGCAAGCATTGTACCGAATTCTTCAGTTTTTCCATAAAAATTATTATTTTTGCCAGTAACTTGTATGCCACTGTCCTCAAATTCATAAATTCAACTTCTCTGATTTATGAGCTTCTTTAAAAACATGGTTTAATTTGCGGTTCTGCCTAAAATGCTAATTTATCGCGGAAACGTCTAATTATTCGGGGAAATTGTTATTACTCGAAATTATTTCTAAGCAAATTCTTGGCTTAAAAATTGAAAATATCGCATGAGGACACATTTAATGGTTCTAATAAATCATTTAAAACGCAAATTTTGAGCTCGTAAACAGTAAAATATGAAATCGATAAATTATCTTTTCTCGTAACTATATTCTTATTCGAGTTTTGGAATGGTTCCCAGCTCTTTATTCAATACATTTCATACTGAAATCAATTGCTTCAACACCAACTTTAGTTCTTTAACACTAATTACTGGACTTTTGTATGTAAATGACGAAAAACGTAGATTTATTTTTTATTCCTTTGGAATGTATGAAGAATCTCATAACAACTACGTCATCATGCCCGGCGTGGGGGTACGTTCACGCATGATTACGGTACCCTATAATTCAAATACTCTGACCCGGTGCGTGGTTTAGAAGCCCAAGGTCATTGGGAATCATCGCGGTATTTATGTAAATGTGCGAAGGAAGTGCTGGCTGGAGACGAGGCGGACCGTACCATACATCATCGGCACGACAAACATGCACCCTTAAAAAATTGTACACAAAAGTATGTAAAAAGAAGTCAAAACAACCCGTAAGTGCAGGAAGCCACTAGTATGTAAAAGGATGATACATAAAATTATGTAGTAAGGCTGGTACCGGACGAGTATGTAGAAAATACTCGAAAGTATGTTCTGCGTATGAACTCAAAAAATATGTAAAAATCACATACTGTAGGGAAAATTCAAAATTTTGATTAGAAATTCAAAAGTAAGAATATTTCAAATTCAAGAGATTCAACTTTAATTTTGAATACCAAATATTTATTTGCTGAAATAATAATAATATCATGTCCCTGTAAACACATTTTCATTGAGATGGAGAAGATTGAACCTTTTTCCGGAATATCCCCCTGTGGATGACTCATCCCCGTGGTGAAGGAGCCAAGTAGTGGAATGCAAGATCGAGGCCGTTGCGCTGGTTCGTTTATTCGGGCAGTTGCTTATGGGGTCAAATTTTCCACTGCACGCCGATGAAATTGAGAACCCTATGGAAACGGAAAGATGTTGAATAAAATTGTTAAAGTTTGCTTTGAAAAAATAAAATTTACCTATGCTTTTGATGATTTTCGATTTTCTTATTTAATTTTTGGCATTTCGGCGAGTTGTGAAAATTCAAGGTAGAATATTTAGAAAGAACATGAAAGTATTATAGGTGGAAAGATCAAAGCTAGAGCGCTTTGGGTAGAAGAAATTGAATAGTTGGTGAAAATATGCGCAGGGCTTTTGTTTTGTGAACAGCTTTTGAACTACTTGTGTGCTGGGGGAGGAAGACTGAAAAAAAAAGAAAAAAAAACTTTCAAACGTCGAATTTCTCTCATCAATCTACCGACCAGTGCAAAGGTTTAAAATTTTACTTTTTTATTATGTGAATTTCAATAAAAAATGTTTGATGCTTAAAAGCACTTGTTTTGCATAATACAATGATTTAATAAGGTTTTGTTGTGCTCTAAATAATAGATTTAGATTTTGCGTAGTTCCCATGGTAGAACAACATTATTATATATGTAGTTCAAAGTTTATATTTACGACAGAGATGACAGACTGGTATTGAATAATCTAACTGTTGAATTCGATTTCGATGCTTACTTTTGAATCTGCAGCAATTAATTCAGATGACTTAAATTTAGCACCTCAACAACTGAGTTACATGACTTGCTACACGAAACTGATCATCTAAAGTTTAAATTTGAACTATTTCAAATCTTTTCAACAATTGCTGACTTTTTGCCGAACAGTAAAAAAACGATACAGAAAACGATACACCGAATTTCAGTCTTCCTCCCCCAGCTTGCGTGATTCTTTGCCGCTCGCCGTTTCGATGTTGATAGGAAGCGATGAAGAAACCCATCGCATTCTTACCCACATTGAAACACGGACGGGTCGAACACATGAGATTGTGTCCGACCGGGCAAAAAATCACCCAAGAAGCGCTCACATGTGCTGTTCTATTGCTAAGCCAATCCTATCGATGCGTGCTACTGCCTGCTACAATTGGGGCCGCGGATTGAATACAAATGCGGATCATCTGATGCTGCAGGCTAAATCCTCGGTGATGATTCCGGTTTCATAACAGGCCGCTTCTTATTTAGGCAAACAAAGACGCTAAAACATTGAACATTATAATCAATAAATCGTATACTGCAGGTTAATGTTTACAAGCTTACCGAAAGAATCATTTTTTTTGAAGCAATCCTCCGAAGATATTTTGATTTCTCATCTGTTTGTTTTTATGTATATGACTCTTAACGCAAATCAAATTTGGTTTTTTCCAGATGCGGAAGTGAAATACAGAAAAAGACAGATTGCTCGAGCAATTTTCTGTGGGTGTGAGTGAGAAGCATCATGCCACCGTATCAATTTTTACATACTTTGTAGTTGTTTCTACAGAAAGGACCTTGTAGAACAAAAAGAACTGAGAAAGTATATAGTTCCTGAAACTTACTTCTAAGTAAAAGTTGTCGATCTTCAAAATATGTACTTTTTACGGTACCAGTATGTAAAAATTTCTTAGCGTGTGAAATGGCCCAGTAGGCGAACGAGCACGGTGGTGAACAACAGATGGCACTGCTCTCAACAGGCGAAAAAACCGCCTTCAGGCGGGCGGGCTTCACAAGTGGCGCAATGGGGCGTAATCCCAGGATGGGACCGTATCCCGGTTCCGGGGGCAATGCCCTTTACTTAGAGCGATCACTTCACAAGAAACATTGAAACACTACACACCATACCAGTCGCGTTACTAAAGTGTGATAGTGAACCACAGAGTCTGATAAAATCCGTGTCAAAAGGATTATCATACGACCAGGTCAGAAGTGACCGCCGCCCCCGGAAGCCGTACCGTTGGAAGATACCCTAATGCCCTTGCTTTCTACCCCGTTGCGCCAACAGGACCACTTTTTCTTTGTCTCGTATGAGGTTGGACGAGAAGCACGTGCAGTTGAGGCTGATAATTGCCGAAAAGCACCATAATTGCTGCTCACCAAAGCGACCGACTGTCCCTAAGCGACCGGAGACGACAATCCGTTCAACCGCTTGGACGCCGGCAGCAGGAACCGGAAGGCAGGGCAGTACTGAAGTCCCCCGGAGAAGCTGACCGTCAAGAGCCGAGCAGCCCGTCGATCAGCAGGAAGAGCTCGTGAGACCAACAGTAACTGCTCGATCTTTAAACGGCATTCTAGCATTAGTCCTTGAACTAAAATGTGTGAAAAAATGGCAGCTTGTCAAAGTCTGGAGACAGTGCGCAGCTTCACGCGATTTCATTCTTTTTTGAACACAACTGTAACTATTCTTCCACAAAATTGTACAATATTTCATGGGGCAGATATTATTTCTCAATTCGATGTTTCATAAATAGGGATGTCAGCATTTGAAAAAAATTTCATAAATACCTACACTTTTCTAAATCTAAGTTTTGTTCAATATGTTTAGAGTAAGCTTGCCAGATTGCCCGGTTTTATCCGGGTTTGCCCGGATATTTGATGCAAAATTTTGAGAAAGTCCGGTCCGGCCCGGTTGCCCGGATATCGTGAAAACAGTCCGGATATTGCCCGGATTTTTTCACAATTCTCACCAAGAAAACAAAAAAAAAATCAAAAATTTTGAGAAAGTTTCAGCAAAACGATATGGAAATTTTCAACGGTTGTTTCAAATAATTTCGCTGATTTACTTTTATAAACCTGTAAATATTTAAGTGTTTCAAAAAGTTGTTGAAAGTCTGCAATTACATGAATAAAATATTAATTTCAATTTTCTTTGCTTTTATATATAATAACACCTAAATAGTGCCCGGTTTTTGCCCGGTTTTTGGATTTGAAAAATTTAAATCCATGCCCGGATTTTGCCAGGTTTTTTTGAAAAAATGCCCGGAATTGCTAGGCCCGGATGGGAGTGGAAAAAATTCTGGCAACCTTAAGTTAGAGTGGACCAAAGAAAAAGATTGAGAACTCTGAGATCGATTTAAGAAAGAGTTTAAACAGTTAAGTTTACATAGGACGAATAGTGTTTAACATATTTTATTTTTGCAGAATATGCTGTCTCCCACAAATACAACTTGATAGTTTGAAAAGTTAACGAATTGAATGAGTTTTCAACAAATTTGCAATTCTTTATTGATTTTTTAGAAATGCACGTTCGTACACCCAAAATTATTTGAACGTCGTTGCTACGTGAAAAACTACATAATTTTTATCCAATTGATATTCACGTAGATTGAGTAATATATGTAAACACTCCCCTAACAAGAATTGATGTTCCATGCAATCATCGGTCCCGGTCACTTGTCTACAGCGAGTATTCGATCGGCAGCGGACGATCTGGAAACGAATCGGAAATCGTTTCGATCTCATGAGCACGATAGCTCTGTTGACATTGGCCAGTGCCTGTGCTATGTGAAAACTTTGTTATTTAGCCGGTACAGGTACTGGGATTTTTTTCGAACTAACCCACAAGTATTAACAAGTCAGCTGTTTGAGGACCTTTGAGGTTTTTTTATAAGAATCCACGCATTCCTTCAACTACACGCTCAGGAAAAATTAATCTGAATTCGTTTTTAGTCCTCCACTTAGACTTTAAGTGAATTTCATAAGAATATTAAGTGAAACCAACGTATTCACTACAGGACACACTTAGAATCATAGGATGCAGTAAAAGCTTAGATTACGTGAAAATTCCCGTAGAAAAAAATTCTAAATTTGGTTGCGTGTACACATTTTCGGCATACAAATTGGCTTAGAAATATACAACTTTTGCTATCGGTGTACCGTTAAAAAAGCATGTCAATTAATATAACTGAGACAAAAATTTACTAAAATTAAAAAAAAATCTTATGGGTTTCAGCTTAAAGAATGCATTCCAGGACTTTTCTGATTTTCAAAGTATAAATAAGTAACTTAAACTTTAACCAGTAACTTCCACCAAAACTAATTTATTTAGCACATAATTTTAGTAAATTTATCAACAATAGCCAGACGTTACTTTCAATGAAGTTTAAAATGCTGTTTATCACTTCCAGCAGCTAGACAAATCTGTTCGGGAGTTGCAGGAGTCACTGAAAAGAGAGTTAAAATTTAGAATACAGTTTCAATAGCATAAAATTCAAAAAAATACCTAGAGTAAACCACTTATCGGATAGTCCAGCATCTTTTCTCGCCGACCTCAGCGCGTGGCGAAGGGCGAACAGTAAAGCTACTGTCAAATTCAGTGCCGGCTCTCCGGTAGTTTTCGAGCGCAACACACCCAGTTCGTTGTACGTATTGTGCATCAGTTTAACCCTGAAATCAACCGGAATGTCTCTGGCTCCTGGTAGATGGTAGTTCCAGGTTCGGTTGGTCAACAGTTGTCCGTTATCCGATTTGTAGATTAGATTTTCAGTGAAGTACAATCCAATCCCCATTACGAATGCTCCTTCAATTTGACCGATATCGATGCCTGGACTAATACTTTCACCGGTGTCTTCCAAAATGTCTACCCTTCGAACCTGCACATTACCGGTGAGCACGTCAATCTCCAGCTCAGAGCAACAAATACCCCAAACGTCATAATTTTTCACATCACCTTCCTTGTAGTAATACGTCGCGCAAAGATCGATGTATTCTTTGTAGCAACGTTGGGTGATTTCTTGCCAAGACTCGTTCGGGTATTTCTCCCTGACAGGACGAATTCTCTCCAGCAAAACTTCACATGCCTTCAACACTGCAAAGGCCCCCGCTTCACTGGTCATGCTTCCTCCGGAAACGGACGCGTTCGGTGAAGTTAGATTGCTCATCGCCTTTATACTGATCATTTCAAGTGGAACACCTAGTGCTTTTGCAGCAACTTGTGCCACTTTTGTGTTTGCACCTTGACCCATATCGATGGCACCGGTAGAAATCGAAACTGTTCCGTCGAAGTGATAAATGGATACCAGAGCGTGCATTTGTCCGAAAAATACTTGAGGATATTGCATGGGTGCGATCGAGATGCCGCGTTTTTTCCAACGGTTTTCTGCGTTGAACTGATTTACCGCCGTTTTACGTTGTTCAAACTCGACGTCCTTGACGAATTCGGGTAGCAATGTGCGTATCTTGCAATCTGGACTCATATTTTGCAATCGAACTTCAAGTGGATCTCTCCCCAGTGCATGTGCAATATGTTCCATTATGTTTTCAGCCATACCGATTCCTTCGTTCGTTCCAGGTCCTCGACAGTATGTATTGCTCGCTGAATTGGTCAGTGCAGCTTTGCCGACTAGATTCCATCGACTTGTGTCGTAACAATTTCGATAAAACTGAGCTGTAACCCATTCAATCGGCTCGTTCAAACTGCACCCGTAGTCTTCCACATAATTGTTCAATAGTTTGATGACTTTTCCATTTTCATCAACCTCAACTTCGTAGTTACTGATACAGGCAGCTCGTTTGCCAATGGCCTCCATGTTGGATTCTAGGGAAAGAATTAGCCGAACTGGACGTTGGCTGAAGTGTGCTGCAATAGCGCAAGCGCAAGCGATTTGGGATCCTCGAGAAATCTTTGCTCCGAAAGCTCCTCCCAAGCGACGAACGAAGAAGTTCATGCTATTTTCAGGTATATTTAGAGCCTGGGATATCGCGACCTGGCAAAGATCAACCCACTGTGTTGAACTGTAAATATCCATGCCATCCTCTTTGGGAACACAGATACACATTTGACACTCCATTGAGAAATGGAACTGCGAAGGAAGTTCAAACCTGCCCTGAATTTTTTTAAACGGCTGCTCCTCAACTTTACCGTATTGGTCCCCTAACTGATCATAGGGTTGATCAACTACTCGGTCAGTAGCGTTAGCGGCTAACACTGATTTCAAGGTGGGAAGAACAGGTTTGCCGTCAGGTTCGCTGTAGGTAATGTGAACCAATTTTGATGCTTTCTGAGCCAAATCGAACGATTCGGCTATTATCACTCCAACCGGTTGACCATGATACAGAACGAACCTACTGCAGAAGATTTCTTCAGTCTCCGGGTTGCCCAATTCAGTGGGCATAAAGTCATTACGTCCTGGAATGTCCTTAGCACTGTAGAAAGCATGCACTCCCGGAAGCTGTAAAGCTGGCTCTGGATCTATTGCCAGGATATTTGTTCTAGCTTGAGTCGCGCTCACCAATGCTCCGTACAACTCGTTTGGGACGTTGGGAAGATCTTCAACGTATTTTGCTTCACCGGCAGTTTGTGAAAGGGCTTCAATCTTCGGAATGTTTTTGGTTACCGGCCAATTTTCCTTGATAGTTTGGAACTGTTGTTTGCTCGTGGAGAGAGGACGAGCAATCTGGATTGCTCCAGACGCATGTTTAGCATTGAGAGTAATTTTGTGCTGATCTGCTATGCTTAAAACACCTCTGTAAAGAAGAGCGACTGCCAAGTGTTGGCGATATTCGACGGATGGCAGCGAATCACCCGTTTCTGGATTTACTTCAGCTTGCAAAGCAGTCAAAGCATTTTGCAGCACTGCGTCATCGAAAATGTTTTTTCCACATAAATATCTTTCTGTTTCCTTTGCGTGAATGAACTGTAAAAGAAATGGTATTCGGTAATTGCGCTCATTTGATCAGATTCCGTTACCTTATGGTTGATTCCGCCATAGCAAATCGAAGCAGATTGTACAGTTGTTTTTCCCTTATTGAATTGAATCATAAATGCAGCATTTACATAGGATTTTACACTTTGAGCACGGGACATAATTTTGAACGACTTAAACTCATGACTTTCGGGTTCCAGCGGGTAAAGAGTCACGTCCAGAATAATCTTCTTGTTCATATCTAAAGCGCAGATATCTTGTATTGGCACTGAAACACGGCTATTGGTGCATTGAGCTGTGAAAGAGAAAATTAGTGTTTAGTTATAAAATTAATTTTTTGTCATGGGTTGCCTCCCATACCTATCGTTAACTTTGCGCCGACTGCTTCCAAGATGAGGAAAAGGTCCGACGTGAATTCATGGTGTTTAGCTTTCAATGCGAGGTTCCCTGCAATTGTTGCCGTATTTCTGATAGGGATATTTCCAACCATTTCGATGTGTTCGGCTAATTCTTCGCAGTATTTGAAGTTAGTATTCTTGATTGCTACAGTCTGAAGTATTTTTATAAACTCTGCGATAGTTGTGTTGCCTCCGACTTTAAGTTCGTCACCCAATGAATGATTCCTCAGCTGCTCAACGGAGTTTATATCGATAAAGACCTCCAGGTCATCTGATCTCCTGTAAACACCTTTGGGAAAGTATTTGCAATTAGAATACCTAATATAATTTATTTTTCCAGTGAATTACCATGAGCAGTATTGCCGGCCACCAACATGTAAGGCCTGTCCCCAATGTTGTTCAGAATATCGAAAACTTCTTGGATGTTATAAACTTTGTGCCACTCGCGTCCATCTTCGAACGCCAAATTGATCACGCTTTTAGCAACTGCCCCGCAGCTTCCAGTACAGGGTTTACCGGTATTGTGACAAATTTTGGGTAGCTCTTCAATGTCCTGAACTTTATCCAAAACCTCCTGGCTGGCATCAGTCGCTAATGACTTGAAAGCATCCAGGATCGGCCGATAACCGGTGCATCGACATAGATTACCTCCGAAGGCCTTTTCAACCTGGTCCATCGATACCTTGCCCTGGTTTGCTTCCAGCAAACTGTACATGTTCATCACCATTCCGGGAGAACAGAAACCACATTGTGTCCCGTTTAGGTGAGCCAAGCGACGTTGTACCGCATGGAATCCCTTCGACTTGTTGCCAATCCCTTCGACCGTTAGGATGTCCAATCCATGGCAGGAGAATACTGGGAAGAGGCACTGGAAAGAAGTTTTATTTAGTAGAATCATACGTAATAGATAATTTTTTGAAACATATCTAGATTGTCCTCTAGAAAAAACTAATATGTGACCGGCGGAAGCTTGTAAACCTAAACGTGAAGCTAAACGGACGAGTACTGAGTGTTAAAGTGTCTTCCGGTATGCTGTTCTGTGTTGTTCAGATTCGACCTCTTCGGTGGAAAGGTGCCGCAGGCGCACATAAACCCAAATTAAAAGTATTATCCTTAACAGCGGTTTATAATGTTTCGTGTAATGAGTCACAGACCGAGCCATATGCTGGATAACAAGCTCAGATCAGTAGTCGCTGAGGTGTGTGAGTAGACTGAGCCGATTTGGGGTCATTTTTGAATTTTTCAAACCCTTTCAGCTACTATATATAGTATTGCAGGCAAGCATGGAAAAAATCGGATCTAAGTACATTCAATCTGCAATCCGTGTTGAACTCATTCAATTCTAACTGCCAATCGAAGCAATCGGGAAAGGAAAAAGTTAACACACCACAATGAACACTAACGATTGCAATCCCGAATGAATGAACTTTTAATAAGTTCGGGTGAACGAAACGAAGCCCGAAACATTCGCCGCGTTCAATTGGATCGTTTTTTATTTTCACCACGACGTTCGCAAATGATTGTCGAAACACAATCGCCAAACGATTGTAAGATTGCATTCGCGAATGTTTCCGTAACCGGTAAAGGGTCGCGCCATCAGGTGCTTGTTTTTCAGCTAATTTTGTGCGTGTTTTAGCCCCCGCGCTCGCTGATGGTTTGTTTTCTCATGATGTTATTTTAATTTATGTTCGAGTAGGAACATTCAACATATGATTAGTAAAAGTGTGGACTTTTGCACATTGCGTAGAAAACTAAACGGACAATGGGGGGTTTGAAAATAGGAGGCAAGGACGTCGGCCTGGTGTCGATCAAAGCCGTCGATATTGTTTCAGTCGAATAAACGTCGTCTTAGCTGCTGATTTTCCGGTGCGGAATTCGCTTTTATGTCCCAATGGAATACGAACGCGAAACAAACACACGTATCAGGCTTAGCATTTTTAAAGTTATTTCAATTAACAATAAAAATTTAAAAAAAAATTCGAGCCAATACCTCACATTTTTTTTATTTCCTTCCGAAAACCAATTCGAACAAAACAAAACGCCTTCAAGTAGGCAAGCACGTAATCGCCCAGATGTAGGCAGATATTTGAGTGCTATGTCGGCTTACAATATTTTTGTGTGGGATTTTATAACTTTTATGTGACGCATATAAAAGTAATAATTTTGTATTCTGTATTCTTGCAATCTCAACATAATTAAATGATTATTTGGGAATTTTGGTTAAAAAAATGTCCCAGTAGCCAAAAGTTAAATTCCTATGTGCAAAAGTGCTGAATGTTCTTATTCGAACATAAATTATAATAAAATCATGAGAAAACAAACCGTCAGCGAGCGCGGGGCTAAAACACGCACAAAATTAGCCGAAAAACAAGCACCTGATGGTGCAATCCTTTACCGGTTACAGAAACATTCGCGAATGCAATCGTGCAATCGTTTGGCGATTGTGTTTCAACAATCATTTGCGAATCAATTCACCCAACGAACGTCGTGGTGAAAATAAAAAACGATCCAGTTAACTGCGGCGAACGTTTCGGTCATCGGTTCGTTCACCCGAACGTATTTAAAAGTTCATTCATTCGGATTGCCAATCCGACCAATCAGCGGTCGTCTGTTCACGCTCGCATCGCCGATGCTATCATCGTGAACGGGAGCGGTGATTGAGAATCAATAGCGTTCATGCTGGTGAACGAATTTTTCCATCCTTGATTGCAGGAACCATTGAGGACTATTGAGGAAATGGAATAAAGTGGGCGAGCAAAGCTCGAAACTTGATTAGCTAGCGTTTCCTTGAAGTGTTCATTTCCGAAAAGCCGATCCTGAGGCAAGAAATGGGAGAGTCTTAAAAGTGCTTGGTATAGTGACTCAACCATAGGTTACACGTCTCACACGTCTCAACTCGCATCACATCACTGGCGAGGCATTGCATCATGCAATTTGCATGATTAATTTTCAAGGAATACTTTTTCGGAAAAAATATTCAATTTCAAAGGAAATCCGTAAATTTTACAACAGTTGTTCACACTTCTACTTCTTCTGGGTTTACGATTACACCATACGATAGATTCCTGACGAAGGCGTCATTCAACACCGACTACCCCGTTGTCGAAAGTCAGTTTACTGCGAGATTTTTAGCTAGATTCCGGTACTGTTAAATACCTTTTCCTACATTACTCGGATACTCCCCATCGATGGAGTTATCGTACCCTTCACGTGACGTACCCCGAGATTCACGTTGCAGAATGTAAAGTAAATGTGAATTCTTAGTAGTAGTAGTTTCCCCCCTCCCCCTGATCGCAGGCGCTCTACTCGTCTCGCAGCAGTACTAATAGACGAAGCTTCTTTCGGCACATATTCCACGACTTTTAATCTAGAAGATTAAAGGCCTTTCCTCTAGCGGCTCAAGGTCCGACCTTTCATCGTACTGATTCGATGTCCACACTTCTGCCCCTCGTGTGGCGGTCGAGTGCAACTTAAAAAGACATACACCGTCTTAGCCGATTTAGGCTTTACAGACTGAATAAAGACGTGGACAACTTAAGATTAACATTTAACACCCAGTACCGAGATGGGAATCGAACCCATGCCATCAGTGGACCAGCGATTACCGTCTACCACGCTAACCACTCGACCACCGAGACGTACGTAACTTAACCTGGATCACCCTGTCACATCACATAGCCGGGACTTAACGCTGCAACAAATGAATCGTGACTAAGACGTCATCCTTCAACAACAAAAGTGACGTCGTCAAGAGACACTCTACTTCGAGAGTATTCCCCGTAGACACCTTGAAATACCTGTTCACCTATGACATACAGGGTTCAGCAATTGAACTGCTTCGTTACTTCAACAGTAATTATTCCGTTGCACACGAAACAGTATTGAACGACCCCTCGTCGCTTTGTTTACATTTAGTCTTATAGCTATGATTGGATGCAAGTGTTACTTTTGTAATCAGGTGTTATCCGGAAAAATGGATCTCGGACAGAAACGTTGCGCTGTGGTTGCCTTGTTCCTAGCTGGCAAACGGCAGAAGTTTTGTATACCGTACAGTTAAAAGATACCTGGAGACCGGAAGTGCCAAAAAACGGTATGGTGGGGGACGCCGACTTACTGTGGTGACACCTGCCATCGCGAAGATCGTCAAGAAGCGCCTTAAGAGAAATCCTCGTCGTAGTGCCACTAAATTGGCAGAGGATTTCAACATATCGGATCGAAGTCTCCGTCGGATCCTGAAAGATAAACTTCAGACCAAGCCCTACAAGATCCAAAAGGTTCAGACTTTACGATGAAGCAGAAACAAGAACGGGTAAAAAGAGCGAAGGCGCTGCTGAAGAAAGCCGCGGAAGGAAGGTTGAAGAATATCGTGTTTACCGAAGCCATGCCGACAGAAACCAGCACCGGTTATGGTTTGGGCCGGAATCACCCGTGATGGCCGGACTCCGCTGGTTTTGTCCCTTAAGGGGTGAAGATCAACCAAAATACATATCGGGAACTAGTTCTACAGAATGTCGTCAAACCGTGGGCACGTCGACATTTTGGTTCCAGGGATTGGGTTTTCCAACAGAACTCGGCACCGGCTCACAAAGCGAAGAAACCCCAACTCTGGATTTCGCAACATTTTCCAGGGTTCATTTCGGGCTCCGAGTGGACCGTATACTCGCATGCGACGTATTCCCGAGATACACGAGAGATACACGATATGAGATACGAGGCGGATGAATTGTACTCGAAAGTTATTCGACTTGACTGGACTCACTGACGGTTGGACCAGCATCGACTCTAAAGTCTAAAGCCGAATTGTGGCTTTGCCATTTGGGAGACAACCGTATTGCGACTATTTATCTGAGTATAGTCTTCCATCCTCCTTTATCTTGTGATGGTTAAGGAGGGACATGAAAACCTTTTGATTTTTTTTCTTCAGTCATACGCAATACGCTTGCGCTGGGAGATTATTGACGGCGGTCTCAAATCGAGTTATCATCGCCGTCGGTCACATCTTATGTCGATGACGTTGAGATATTGAGAACTCATGGTTGGAGTAAAGGCTAAATTTTGGGTGTAATGATGCCAGTCAAGATCTATATTTGATGTGTTTTTGTAATCCACTGTTCTATCAAATCTCAAGATGAGATTAGCATTGTTATCGTGCAGTAGGAGTATCTGCACAATTTTGCAACGTTCTGAAATCATACTCAATGTATCATGTGATTATTTTGAATTGAGATGAAAAAATCGTTTTGAATTGGGAGTATTTCAATTGAAGTTTTTACAATTATAGTAGTTTTAACATCTTTGAGTAATTCGCATAAACGAAATTTCAATAAATTTCTCGAACCTTATCATGAATGAAAAAACGATTTCCAACAAATCATACTAACCGAGTTGACGGCCCAGCTTTGCTGTTCCCGAGTCACCGGATGTTGACCGCTCACGTTAACGATACAGGCTCCACATCCGCCCTCTCGACATACCAGTTTGGTCCCACTCAATTGGGCATATTTGCGTATGAAGGTTCCGAGGGAAGTATCCACGGGAACGTTGTGGGGATTCACTGTAGGAACAAGTCAACAATCTCAATATTATTCTTATAATATCAAGTATGTGATATCAACCGTTATCAATCAACAAACCTTTGTAGAACTTCCCATTGATTGTGAATATCACCTCCATAATCGTAAACACACCTGTCTAAAGATAGTCACTACCAAATCTGAATCAAAACACCAACTAACTACAACCGTTCACCGCGACCGGTCGCGACCGTATGCTAGCCAATTGGAAATTTTGTTTTGTTATAAATACTATACACCAAATCAGCGTTGGTACTCTGGATTTAGAAATACGCGAGAGCAAAAATATTCCTACATTCACATACCGATGGACTTGATTTTCGGCTTGAGCGAGAATACTCGCTCTGTTATGAATGGATGGCGCCAATCTGTGTCTTTCACGTTGGTGGTATTCGTTAGACCACGCGAAATATTCCACGCATTTAGAAGTAGAATCATCACTTTTTCGAAGAGCAATAATTGAGCTAGACTTGGGGTGGCGGTATTCGTTGGTTTGTTTTGTTTTCTATTTTGAATGTCAACGCTAACATCAGCCCTCCGAACTACCATTGCTTAGGGTCGGGTCTGATTGTCTGTGATTAGGAAAAAAACAAAATCATATACCTATGTATTTCTACGGAACGATAAAATATGTAGTTCTTACAGAAATTGAAATACTAACTGATGACTTACAGTTATTTGAAAAACCTTTATCAAATTAAACGATTTAAAAAACAATTAAAAACTGATCAATACTGACTGGCGCAGGACAATTTTGACTATACAATAGGGCTAAATAGTATTTTTTTTCCTACAGTTGCAAAACCAGGCGATAGTTGTCAAATTTAGCCAAGAAATGATCGAAATTTTGTTCTAAGTGTCATGTCAGTGTGATCAGTGATTTAAAGATGAGATGATCTAGCACAGTGGTTTTCAAAGTGGTCCCTACCGCCCCCTTGGGGGCGATGAAAGCTTCCAGGGGGGCGGTGAGCTCAATGTTGAAATTTGGGGGGCGTTGGAAAGGCTCAAGGGGGCGGTGAGGTCGTAATCCACATTTACACAAATTACGAAACAACATAGATTTGGAATAACAACGCGTAAGTTCGATGCAAAAAATGAATTTACGTTACAAAACTAGACATCAGGTTAAAGACTAAAATATTAATGATTTCACAGAGCTGCGAGCAAATTTTTGGTTCCAGTATCTCAATAATTATTTTTTAATGAAACTAAAAGATTTTTTTTTAATTGTCACTGATTTTGTATGGGTTATACACAAGAATAATTTTAGATGGCAATGCTTGATAATCTTTAAAATGTATTGTCTCCAAAAATATGATCAACAGAAAATACATTTGAAAAAAATCTGTATTCAAAGGCGACATCTGTGATTTAGTGATGGATTTTTTATAAAGAAATTGTGTAAGAATTATTTTAGATTAGAGAATTTTTATTTTAAGTTCTTATTTGTTCATCTCTATTTCATTTGATGCATAAAAACAATTGTGCCATTTGCCATTGATAAACTTTTAATCTTTTCGGTTATCACGAACATTGCCTGGATTTAGTTATTAGAACATTTTTTAAACTTTAAGACCCGTGAATGCTGCATAGCTGTGATCAGGACTCAAGTTCAGATATCGAGAAGTAATACTATTCTCACGTTATTTTACCGGCTTTACAGTATTTGTATTCAATAACGCAATTTAGTTTTCAACACTAAAGCAAATTAATGGTAAATAGAAAATTTTGTTTACCATTATTTAAGATATATGATTTGATATCAAACTTATTAATCAGTTTAAATAAGTGTCCAGGAAACTTTACAAAGAATTAAGTTTACTGGAGGTTTGAAGCAATATGAGGCCCTTGGAACCAAATACGTTAAGGTAGCCAGATTGCCCGAATTTTTATTGAAAAACGTCAATACGTACGTCTCGGTGGTCGAGTGGTTAGCGTGGTAAGACGGTAATCGCTGATCCGCTGATGGCATGGGTTCGATTCCCATCTCGGTACTGGGTGTTAAATGTTAATCTTAAGTTGTCCCCGTCATTTATTCAGTCTGTAAAGCCTAAATCGGCTAAGAAGGTGTATGTCTTAAAAAATCGTCAAAAGTCCGATCCGGCCCGGTTGCCCGAAATTATCCACTTCATTTGCCAAAACCAACTAAATAAAATCAAATTATGTTTTAAAATTTTTATTTCTGCTTTCAAATAGAATTTTTTTGAGCAAATTTTAAGGAAATAACCATGAAAAGTTTTTTGAATGCCTGAATAAAAACTGCTGATAAATGATGACGAAAAAAAATTTTTTTTAAGTTTTTTTTTCTCGATTTTTTGTAAAGAATTTCCTGGGTTTTGAGATAATTTACCTGGATATTATCCGGGTTTTTGGTCGACAATTTTGAAATCGAATGCTCGAATTTTGCCAGGTTCTTAGATAAAATATCTCGGATTTGTCCGGCTCGGGTACGTGATAAAAGCGAATAAAAGCAAATTTCGAGAAAACACGCTTTTAATTTGTCATGTTTACCAATTTGCCATACATTAAAAAAAGCTCTTTTCTTTCGAATAAAATAGCAGCAAATAAAATTCTAAAAATCTGAAAAATCATGAAATTTAGTTCGAAATATAAGAATCGATTGACATTATTAAATCAAAATCGACCATTTACACTCTTATGATACCCTTTTGGCTCTGAGGGACTTAAATAAATTTAAATGAATTTTTAGTTAAGCCTTACAACAACATCAAGTCAAAGGCTAATAGCTTTTTAACTATCCAAATTTTCATTTTTTCAATAGATTTTCTGAAAATTTGCTTAAGGGGGCGTTGAGCTCGAAAATTTTGCAAAAGGGGGCGGTGAGTGAAAAAAGTTTGAAAACCACTGATCTAGCACATCAAGGACTGCGAAGAAATCTTTTTACAAATTTACACGGTATTATTTAAAACAGTTTACTTGAAATAAAATGATTTCCGAACACATCAACAACAGGCTAGACATTCTCGTTTTTTCCCAAACCACTCTTAGATGCTCTATAGATTCGAGCGTAGCTTCTCGACAGAATCATGAACCGGAGTGGCCAGTTAGGGACTTTGTAGAGTTTCCGAAACGATCGTAGCAGAAAACAATATCCAAAACAAATCTTCGTGCTTCTCAATTTCACTCAAATCACCTCACTAGGTTGGAAATGAACGATTTAGAGTCCAAATTGGAAACTATGCGCGAAATGAGCGGTAATTTTTGCCTGATTGTTTTTAACTTTTCTTAAAAGATTTCGTATTGTGTACGTGTAAAAAGTACACAACAATCGTTTAAAAAAAAAGAATCCAGTGTAGTTTCGATTAACCGAAAGTCTGTATTTATTGTTATTTTTCTATATTCTTTGCTGCAGTATAAGGAATCATTGAAGACGATTCGCAAACAGCCAAATTTAACCATAAATAAGAATATTGGAAGCCAAGTGACCGGGTCTGACCAAATTCGTCGGGTATCTCCTGATGTACGATAAAACCTATGTCAAGGTTGACTTTGGGCAAATCCCAGGTCAAAAATTTTACTTCGCAACAGCTCGGGAAGATGTTTCAGCAAAATTTCAATTAGTTTTTGCAGACAAATTTGCACGAAAATTTATGATTTGGCAGAACATTTGCAGCTGTGGCAAAAAAAACGAAAATTTTCGTTACAAATGAGACAAGGACGTCGGAACTAGTCGTTCAAGAATGGTATGCAGAGAAAGGGGTCCAGTTTGTTCCGAAAACCTTTAACCCACCCAACTGCCCCCAGTTCCACGCTACTGGCAATCATGAAGAGGAGACACAAGGCAAATGCAAAGGTTGTCAAAGACATCAATCAGATGAAGACCTGGTGGAATAAGGTAGCTAAGCGATGGACAAAAAAGGTGTGAGCCGTGTTATAGGAAAAATCGAGAATTCCTTCGAAATCGTGACAAAAAATTTTATTCGTTTTATTTCATTACGATTCGTTTTGTTTCAAAAAAGTTACGCGTGATGGAAGCCGCGAGACGAAAATTATTTTTGGACACCCACGTCAAAAACCAGAAGTTATCGGGTTCAAAAATCGCGAAATTGTTAAAAATGGTTAAATCGACCGTGTGCAGCGTTCTCAAGCGTTTCCGTGAGATGCATACTAAAGGGCGAACACGAAATTATTGCGACACCGAATATGTCATGCCAATTTTCTTATAATGTTTAGAATCAAACCAAAATTTCAGAGTAGTTTTATACATATGTGCATTTACTTCAAAAATCAAAATAAAAATTAGTTGATGGAGCCTTGAGTGCAAAATTAAATCTTTACTATGTCATCCGGTACCAGTTTTTCAGTTTTATTCATGTTCTTAACATGTTCTTCTCGTCTTTGAATGTCTTCTTGCTCTTCCGAAGTTCCCGCTATACTTTTGCCCAGCACTGTTCCTCCGGGCACAGTTCCAGACGGTTTGACAGGTTCAATTTTAGAATAGTGGCATGATGCCTAATCTGAAGAACGGAAAAGGGCGCTTCTCGAGGCACTCAGATTTGTAAATCTCGCCATTTACTGTGCCCTTTGTCACGAAAGGCTCACTCCTCAGTTCGCAAGTGCAGATGGCCTGCCAAACGAGATATTTGGAGGCGAACTTCGACATTTTCTTCTTCTTAAATTTGTCGTATACATCGAACTTCCTCTAGGCGGTGAAAAACTCCAACCCCGGAATTCGCTTGAAATCGGCTTTTATATACGTTTCGTCGTCCATCACACAGCAGCCATATTTTGTCAGCATCTTCTCGTAGAGCTTCCGTGCCCGAGCTTTAGCCGTCGATTGTTGCCGCTCATCGCGATTTTGGAAGTTCTCTACCTTGTATGTATGTAGTCAACCAAATCACGGCTTTAGACGTTGGGATTTGCTTTAATCATCCGCTTCACGTTTCCCTCCGTCTTTTTGTTCTCCGGTCCCGGTTTTCACAACACAACGCTACGAATCATACTGGAACAAATCAACGAATTCCAGGACTCTCTTCTGCTGGTGTTCGTTGATTTCGAAAAAGCATTCGACCGACTTAATCATGAAAACATCTGGGCGGCTCTAAGGCGACGAGGGGTCCCAGAGAAACTAGTCCATCTCATTGAAGCACAATACGAGGCATTTTCGTGCAAGGTCTTGCACGATGGTGTCATGTCCAAACCAATCCCGGTAACTGCTGGAGTGAGACAAGGATGTATCTTATCACCGCTACTTTTCCTCATCGTAATGGATGAGATTCTGACTGGATCGATCGACTGTGCACCGAACCGAGGATTGCCGTGGAATCCTTTAACAATGGAGCAACTGAACGACCTTGACCTGGCTGACGATATTGTTTTGCTCGCCCAAACACAACCGGACGAGCAGAGCAAACTCGACGACCTCACCGAAAGCTCCAAGGCAGCAGGTCTCAAAGTCAATGTCGGAAAGACCAAGTCGATGGAAATCAACACAGGAAATCCCTCCAGTTTCATGGTAGCTGGGCAACAAGTTGAGAAAGTGGAGTGCTTCCAGTATCTTGGTAGCCAGATAACGCCTGATGGTGGTACCAGGAAAGACATCGAAACCCGGATCAGAAAGGCCCGATTTGCGTTTGCGAGTCTCCGGAACATCTCTCTACGAACAAAAATTCGAATCTTCAACTCAAACGTCAAATCCGTATTGCTGTACGGGTGCGAAACTTGGTGCACATATGCGGTGACGACGCGAAAACTGCAAGTATTTGTAAACCGCTGCCTGCGGAACATCATCCGCGCTTGGTGGCCTGGCAACTGGATCTCGAATGAGGAACTACATCGCCGGTGTCATCAAAGGGCGCTAGAAATCGAGATTCGGGAACGTAAGTGGAGATGGATTGGGCACACGCTGCGAAAAGATGAAAACGAGATTTGCAGAGAGGCGCTTGACTGGAATCCAGAAGGTCATCGAAGAAGAGGCAGTGTTGAGAAGAGAAACCCAGGGCAGTCGGACTATGACATTGCCAAGAAATTCAATTGAATCAAAGCAATCGAAAGATTCCTTTTAATCGACGGTACCGTGGTTGAATTATAAGAAATTTTTCGATTGCTTTGATTCAGTTGAATCATTCAACCAAGTAGGCTCATACCACAACAGAAGAAATTCAATGCCGATCGGTGCACCGTCGAAGGATTCGTCAGCGCGAAGGAATAAACGATCTCATCGGGCCAGTAAGCCACCAAAGCGTACATTGAAGCAGAATGTAAAGTATGGATCACGATGAATCTGGAAGCACTGTTTATTTATTATACCATTGCGCTCCTAGTTGTTGGATCTGGAATGTTTTGACAGTACTTCGTTCGGAAATGTTTCCTCTATCAGTGTTGAAAATTTCATTGCGATTCGTTTTGTTCCAAAAAAGTTATAAGTGATGGAAGGCGCGAGACGAAAATAAATTTTGGACACCTACGTCAAAAACCCGACGTGGTCGGGTTCAAAAATCGCAAAATCCTGGCGCGAAATCCAAATCCTGGCCAAACATTTTATAAAGCCACTGGGCCACAGTGGTGCACTGAACTGGTCGGGGTGATATCTCCGGCAAGTTCGAATTCGTTTTTGCCGATAAGTTTGCAAGAAAGTGTTTGATCTGACTAGGTATTTGCAGCTGCGGACGAATAACCCCCCGTTTTTGTGAAAAACAAGACCATGGACTCCGAAATGTACAAGGAGGAGTGCCTAAAAACGTTTTTTTTTTCCGTACATTAGATCTCACAAAGGACCAGTAAAGTTTTCGCCAGATTTGGCAAGCTGCCACTACAACAAAGAGGTACTACAGCAGTATCTGGACAACGAGTGGATTTTGCCGAAAAGGACATCAACCCAGCCAATTACCCTCAATTCCGTCCTATCAGAAAATATTGGGCAATTGTCAAGCAGATGATGAAGAAAAATGGTAGGACGACTCCGAATGCAACAGAGATGAAGAGATTGTGGAACAAAATGGCCGCTGAGGTCAGCGAATAGGGTGTCCAAACTATGATGAGTGGTTCTCGATGAAAAGTTCGAAAATTCATCAAAATGCTTTCGGAATAACTTTTTTATTGTTTTACCATCAAAGTGCATTAAAAACCCTACATTTTAAGAACAAAACATTTTTATTTCGTTTACATAGCTCCAAGATAGACCCGTTTTAAGGCGCCCAGATTCATCATGATCCATGCTTTAGTAGCCAAAGAACGTGCCCCGAAGTTATACAACAAGGTTCTAACGAAGTATGACGGATGCATTCTCATGGATGACGAAACGTACGTTAAGATGGATTTTGGGCTGCATCGTGGCCAAAAATTTTATAAAGCCACTGGTCGGGGTGATGTTTCCGGCAAGCTCAAATTCGTTTTTACCGATAAGTTTGCAAGAAAGTGTTTGATCTGGCAAGGTTTTTGCAGCTGCAGACGAAAAACCCCGGTTTTTGTGACAAACAAGACCATGGACTCCAAGAAGTACAAGGAGGAGTGCGTGAGGAAACGTATTCTTCCGTACATTAGATCTCACAAAGGACCAGTAAAGTTTTGGCTAGTTTTGGCTAGATTTGGCAAGCTGCCACTACAGCAAAGAGGTACTACAGTGGTATTTATCGGGACTACGGGGTGGATTTTGTCGAAAAGGACATTAACCCACACAACTGCCCTCAATTCCGCCTTTCAAGACCAATTCGGAAGCCGAATACCAAGACCAGGTCCGAAGCTGAACCTCCAACACATGCCTCAAGCCCGATCCTCAAGCCCAAGTCCGAAGGTGAACCTCAAGCATGTATCCGAGATGTCCAGCTAGCAGACCGGCCGCAAAAAATCGCTTCCCTATGTTAAATGATCTGATTAGGAAAGAAAATATAATAACGTTATAATGTAATTTCCACTTTTTCAATCTTTCTTAATATTAGGAGCCGATATATTTTGGGGAGGGTTCGACCTGATTTATTTCCCTTTGGTTAGTTAGTCCTCATCCCCTGCGTCGTGTATTCGTGAGTATTCCACACAAGCAAGAGCTAACCCTGAAGAACAAGTCCGGTTGAGCTAGCCGACCGTTTCAAGAGATGGTGGAACAAAATGGTCGCTGAGATCAGCGAACTGGGTGTCCAAACTATAATGAGGAGTGGTATTCGACGAAAAGTTCGAAATTTCATCAAAATCACATAGGAATTTTTTTTTTTATTAGTTTCCCCTTTAAGTTGCAATGAAAACCTACATTTTGAGTACAAAACATTTTTATTTCATTTACATAGCTCCGAAATATACCCGCTTTAATGCGTACAGATTTCAGATGATCTATTCTTTAAATAACTGAATCTTGAATTCAACAATAAATAACCCCGAAAGTTATTACCCATTTTTTTAATATGCATCTTGTTGGAACTGGAATCACTGCCAAAACACCGCGACAGCCGAGACACCTAACGACAACGACGAGGACCAGCGACTTTGACAGAGACCGTGAAAGTATGACATCGACGGAGGTCTGTCCATTACGATCTGTTCAATTTTGCAAGCTCATCAAGTAGACAGCGTAAAATAGATTTGGTGAAGTGAAATTAATTTATACTAACATTTCCATTTTATTTAGATTTGCTTTGCGATAAATGGTAACTATAGTTACATAGAAACCAAATACGTAATCACATGAAAGAATTCAGTGAATTACAATCAGGTACAATTTCATAGTAGGACTCCTAACCTATCCATGTGCACTTATATACTTATCCCACATTACAGAAGCCATCCTAAATTATCAAAGTTGTAGCGTAGGTTCGGAATAATTATACGCAAACACTGAATATTGTACGTAGAATCTAATACTCTTTATAAACAAACATTAATAAATATTTGCCTATGCAGTTGTAGCACTTGCTCACAAAATCAGCGTTTTGCCTACCCGCGCCTGCAACAAACTACAAAATATTCAACCGACACGATGCTTCGAACACCGCCAAATCCCACTCGTCAGGAATCACAGGAGCATTGGTGTGTGGCGTGCGATAAACCTAACTCCGCCAGCGATCTCGTCCAGTGCGATACCTGTAACGATTGGTGGCACCAAACGTGTGCCGGAGTCACAGGATCGGTCGAACACCGCCCATGGAACTGCAGAAAGTGCCTTCCAATAGTTCCAGCAGGCAGTATCCGTTCTCTCGGCTCAAGTGTACGAAGCAATCGCATCCAACTCCAGTTGCAGCAGCTTGAAGAGGAGCGCGCTCTGGAGCAACAGGCCCGCGAATTGAAACTGCAGGCTAAACTCGAATCCATTCTGGCTGAAAAAAAGTACAGTAAGAAAAAATTCGAGCTTCTTCAAGAAGAATGCGATGCTATAGATGAAGAACGCAGTGTATGCAGTAAAATAAGTCAATCAGAAAAACACCAAATGATTGAAAAATGGGTTGTGAATGCAGCGAGTCCCGAAAAAAACGATGAAATTAGCAACACGCTTCCCAAACAAGTTGAAACGTCAAAACAATCGACGAACAAAAAGTCAGTCCAGAAACCAGTCGTCGATCAAAATTCATTGACTGTGGGAAACTTCCCTCAATGGAAGTCTGTTGTGACTGGAAAAAGCGCATCAATAATCCAGGATCCGAAATCGTTAGAGCAGGCTATACCAGCGTTTTCCGAGAAGCCATTCGAATCATTACCTGTCTTCCAGAACCAGGTAAAAACGATTGTTTCGTCCACTGCTTTTTCTTCGATTGCCTCGTATTCAAGAGGTACACACACAGTACCAACGAAAACACCACTGGCCATCGTGAATGAAACGAATTCGTTGCACTCCCCGATTCCTTCATCGCGTGTGATTAAATCGTATCCAGCTAGAGGTACAATGTCCTACACCGTTTTGCAACAACATCAACATCACGAGCCGCATCAACAACAAATCTTCCAACGTCAACAGATACAGCAGTTTTATCCAGAGGTAACGGAACCAACAAATGTAGCAGTGCCTCATGTGATCCCCCCAAGTCATCAAAATCCAGGTGAGCCCGTTTCATTATTTCCCTCTGATGGACAAGCATCAGGACCCCATGAAAGTAGTGCCCTCGAACCTCTTTTAAAACAGCTCGGTTTGGGCCCTAACGAACAAGTCATATTTACCAATCCATTGACCTCATATCAACCTACCCCCTCACAACTAGCCGCTCGACAGCTTATGGCTCGTGACCTTCCCATATTTGATGGTAATGCATCCGACTGGCCCATATTCATAAGTAGTTTTACTAACTCTACTCTCGCTTGCGGATATAGTTCTACAGACAATCTTATTCGCTTACAAAGATGTCTGAAAGGGGGGGCGTTGGAAGCTGTGCGAAGTAGCTTATTACTTCCAGAGTGTGTACCTGACGTGATAGAGACGCTCCGTATTCTTTATGGTCGTCCGGAAATTTTATTAAAATCCTTGTTGGAAAAAATCCGTTCGATTCCAGCCCCCAAACCGGAAAAATTAGAAACTTTGATTGATTATGGCTTAGCCGTCAAAGGTTTGTGTGCCCATATGGAAGCGGCGAATCAACAGAACCACCTTTCAAACCCATCTTTACTTATGGAACTTGTTGATCGGCTACCGGCACATTTGAAATTAGAGTGGGCGAACTTTAGTGCTGATATTGTCGACGTTAATTTGCGGAACTTCAGTACCTTTATGACTGGTTTAGTAAGATCGGCTAGTCGCGTTACTTTGTACAATGGTGAAAAATCACACACTAAGAACGTTAGTATACACACTCATTCTGAATCAAACACTCCGGTTGAGTACACTCCTGTGGGTAGAGTTTGTCCTGCTTGCAGCAAAAATCATCGATTATCTGAATGTGAAAGATTCAAATCACTCGACATTGATGAGCGTTGGAAATTTATCGAAACTGAAGGAGTATGTCGAAATTGCTTATACAAACACGGAAAAAGATCCTGCCGCAGCAATAACCGTTGTGGAATCAATGGATGTACCCATCGACATCACTCTCTGCTCCATTCCGTCCGTTCAGCCACAACCCCTCCGCCTTGTTCCTGCAATCGGTCTGCCAATGTTAGCACTCAAAATTCAAAAATAAATAGAACGCCGGCTTCGGGTGAAAATCATACCCACTACGACATCGATAGGTGCTTCCTTTTTCGAATTCTCCCCGTGACTGTTTATGCTAATGGAAAATCATTGACAACCTTTGCGTTCATAGACGAAGGCTCGTCGCTTACCCTAGTGGAAGAGACTCTTGTAAACGAGCTTGGTGTCGAAGGCACATCCCAAGTACTGTGTATGCGCTGGACCGGAAACGTGACACGTACAGAGCTTAATTCCAAAGTGGTCGATTTGACAATATCAGGACCAAGCTCTCTCAAAATGAATTTAAAGGATACCCGCACTGTAAAGGATCTTTCATTACCCCGACAGTCCCTCAACTACAAAAGTTTAGCAGCACGATATCGACATCTTAAAGGCCTACCTGTTGCTAGCTACTACAACGCTGTTCCTCGAATACTGATAGGCGTAAACAATCTTCATTTGACCGTTCCGTTACGCATTAAGGAAGGTCTCAGGGAGGATCCCACTGCAGCAAAAACCAGATTAGGTTGGTGTGTCTACGGTGGCATGGCGTGTGAGAAGTTGAATGATCAACCTGCTGAAACACCCGTCTGTTTCATAAACTGTCACGCGTGTGATTGCTCGAGCGATAAAAATCTTCACGACTTGGTTAAGAACTATTTTGCGAAAGAAGATGTGGGGGTTTCTCCGCCAGTTGCATTAGAGTCTAAGGAAGACAGCAGGGCTCGTCTACTGTTGGAACAAACAACTACTAGAATCTGTGACAGGTTTCAAACAGGATTGTTATGGCGGTTCGATAACTTTGAGCTCCCCGACAGCTACCCGATGGCCGCCAAAAGAGAAGAGTGCCTTCAACGAAAACTGAATAAATCTCCAGAGCTACGCATTAATCTTCAAAAGCAACTAGATGAATATCAAATTAAAGGATATGCCCATCGAGTTACGAAAGCGGAACTCGAGGATACAGATCCACGTCGAGTATGGTATCTGCCCCTGGGGGTTGCCATTAACCCTAGAAAACCAGAAAAGATCCGAATGATTTGGGATGCCTCAGCCACGGTGGATGGAATTTCACTTAATGCAATGCTTTTGAAGGGCCCTGACGAACTTCCTCCCTTACCTTGGATACTATTCCGCTTCAGGCAATTCCCAGTGGCTGTTTCGGCGGATATCTCAGAAATGTTTCATCAGGTGAGAATCCTTCCAGAGGATAAACAAGCGCAACGCTTCTTATGGCGAAAAGATCCTAACCAAACACCGGAAATCTTTGTAATGGATGTGGCAACCTTTGGTTCCACTTGTTCTCCGGCATCCGCACAGTACATTAAAAACAAAAATGCACTTGAATTTAAAGAAAACTATCCACGGGCTGTAGAGGGAATAGTCAAGGGTCATTATGTTGACGATTACGCTGACAGCTTCGAAACGCCGGAAGAGGCAGCTAGGGTCTCTCAAGAAATTCGAATGATACACTCGAATGGTGGATTCGATATCCGGGGTTGGATTTCAAACAGCACACAAGTTCTCAACGATTTGGGAACAAGTTCAATACATCAAACAAAGAATTTGGATCTTGATAACAATAATTTCGATCGTGTCCTTGGAATGCATTGGACCTCTGTGAGCGATTCGTTGAGTTTCTCTACAACACTTCCCGTTGAATTTCAAGAAATAATTTCATTCGGGGAAAAACCAACAAAACGTCAAGTTCTAAGATGCTTAATGAGCTTTTTTGATCCTTTGGGACTTCTGGCAGCCTTCATACTCCACGGAAAGGTACTTCTCCAAGATATTTGGCGATCCGGGATAAAATGGGATGAAAAGATAGACGATCGATGTTTCGACAAGTGGCAACAATGGACTGATCAAATTCCTCTTATTTCAAATCTTCGTATACCCCGATGCTACTTTGAAGGAGTTACCCGAACGCATTACAAGCAGCTAGAGTTACATATTTTCGTTGACGCTAGTGAAGACGCGTATGCCGCAGCTGGCTATTTCCGTGTTCCCGACTCCTCGGGTGGATTTTCCTGTTCGCTAGTGATGGCCAAAACAAAGGTTGCCCCCTTAAAGCACTGGTCAATACCTCGGTTAGAACTTCAAGGAGCTGTCTTAGGTACCCGGATTAGAACCTTTATCGAGGACGGACACACCGTAACCGTGCAACGTGTTGTCTTCTGGACTGATTCCAGCACTGTCCTTGCCTGGATCCGGTCCGACCATCGTCGATACACGCAATTTGTGGCCTGTCGAGTCGGAGAAATTCTCTCTTCCACGGACGTATCCGAGTGGCGTTGGGTACCGTCGAAATTGAACATCGCCGATCAAGCAACCAAATATAGTGAGAAACCACAGCTTCATCAAAACAACGAATGGTTCAAAGGACCTCATTTCTTACGAGACGAAGAGATCAACTGGCCCCAACCGAGAAAATTGCCGGCAACAACTGAGGAATTAAAAATCTCATTCTGCACGCACATAAATATTTCTGTTCCTCAGCCAATTCTTGTATTCACTAATTTCTCAAAATGGGAAAGACTATTACGCACGATGTCATATGTATACCATTTCATAAACCTCAAACTCAATATAAGTAATCCTCATTTACAGGAAGAACTTAAAGCGGCTGAAAATGCAATACTGCGCCTGGCACAATGGCAAGCTTATCCCGTAGAATATGAGCGTTTAAAGCGAAAACTGGAGAATGAGAACGTGATCCTTGATAAAAATAGTGAGATTTATCAATTGAACCCATATTTGGACGAGCATGGAGTTATGAGAGTTGACGGTCGCATCGGTGCAGCGACTAACGTTTCGAATGCAGCTAAATTTCCTGTTATCTTGCCGAAATCGCATTATCTGTACGATTTCAAAACGGAAATACTCATAAAAATCGGTTCAGTAGTAGTTTTGATTTTATATCCAAAACAATAATATGACCCAAACCGGCTAATTTTCTTTTTTTTTTGCTGGGTGACTCTGGTACCACTTTTAAAAAATCTAAAAGATAAGAATTTAAGAGCTTTCCATTCTAGGAAAAGTCTGAAAATTTCATGTATCTAGCTTCAACCATTCCCTGAGATATCGCATCGGGAAGGTAAAGAGTCATATAGATCCTAACATGTTGCATGTTTATGGAACATCTCCTCTTAGGGACCATTAACATATTAAGTAACGCGTTTAAGGGAGTTGGTGGGGGGTGGATAGAAAGGTGTTATGATTGTGGCAGGTCAAAAATGACCGAAAATTGCGTTAAGTAGGTAATATTTATTACCATTTGTAATTTTTCTGGATAAAATATCGTAACTTAGAGAGCAAATCATGTCCAATCGAGCTGAAATATTGTACAGCACAGTTGTTTGAGAAAATCTACAAAATGTATGCATATGATCGGCCTTCGAAATTCGAGATGACCCATTTCGCTGCCACTCTCAAAGCTACATGCACAAAAAAAAAAAATCGAAAAGAATAACTTTTTTGAAGACATCAAACGTGTAGGATTTTGGTATTTGGTCGTTTCTCCGGCCATACGAACCAAATATTTTGCCGTGTTTCGGTCGAGAGCTAACGACGGCCTAGATCTCAAGTGGACGGGTGTTTGACTGAAGATCCATCCAGTAATGTGATCTATATAGACTTAGACATGACATAACAGTTGCATTAGCTACCATTTCATAAAAAAAGTTTACAATCAATCCGACATTTAAGTTATATTCCAGTTTTTACAAATTATTTCAAATGAAAAGGTAAATAAAAGATACGCCATTCACCCAAACCAGTTTATTATCGATGTATCAAAATACTTGAAAATTTATAAAATTTCTTACAAAGTTTTTAAATATTTTTTAACGGAGCTTAAAATGTTTCGTATTGCTTCCAGCGGCTAGACAAATCTCTTCGGGAGTTGCAGGTGTCGCTGAAAAGAGAGTTGAATCTTAGTGAAAAGTAACAACAAAAAATCCAAATCATTATCACTACCCAAAGTGAACCATTCGTTGGCCAGTCCTGCATCTTTTCTCGCTGAATCGAGCGCATGTCGAAGGGCAAACAAAAGAACCACTGTCATATTCAGTGCCGGTTCTCCGGTTGTTTTCGAGCGCAAAACACTCATCTCGTTGTATGTATTGTGTATCAATTTAACTCTGAAATCAACCGGAATATCCTTGGCACCCGGAAGATGGTAGTTCCAGGTTCTGTTTGTGAGCAGCTGCCCATTTTCTGATTTGAAGATTAGATTTTCGGTGAAGTACATTCCCATTCCCATAATAAATGATCCTTCGATTTGTCCGATATCGATTCCCGGACTGATGCTTTCACCGGTGTCTTCCAAGATATCTACTCTTCGAATCTGTACATTACCGGTGAGAACGTCGATCTCCAGCTCGGAGCAACAAAGACCCCAAACATCATAACCGTTTAGATCGCCTGACTTGAAGAAATATGTAGCGGAGAGATCGATGTTTTTCTTATAGCAACGCTGTGTGATTTGTTGCCAAGACTCTTTGGGGAATTGTTCCCTAATAGGCTGAATCCTCTCCATCAAAATTTCGCATGCCTTCAGTGCGGCAAAAGCTCCAGCTTCGCTGGTCATGCTTCCTCCGGAAACGGTATCGTTCGGTGATGATAGGTTATTCATCGCTTTAATGCTGACCATTTCAAGTGGAATTCCTAGTGCTTTTGCAGCAACTTGTGCTATCTTGGTGTATGCACCTTGACCCATATCGATGGCGCCGGTGGAAATCGAAACGGTTCCGTCGTAGTGATAAATGGAAACCTGGGCGTGCATTTGTCCGAAAAACACCTGTGGATACTGCATGGTAGCAATTGCAATGCCACGTTTTTTCCAACGGTTTTCCACGTTGAATTGATTTACCGCCGTTCTACGTTGTTCATATTCGATGTCTTTGACAAATTCGGGTAGCAATGTTCGCATCTTGCAGTCGGGACTCATATTTTGCAATCGGACTTCAAGTGGATCTTTCCCCAGTGCATGGGCAATATGTTCCATTAAGTTTTCGGCCATACTGATAGCTTCGTTTGTTCCGGGTGCGCGACAGAACGTGTTACTAGCAGAATCGGTCACAGCCGCTTTGCCAACCAGTTTCCATCGGCTTGCGTCGTAGCAATTTTTGTAGAACATAGTAACAATCCCGGCAACCGGTTCGTTCAAACTGCATCCGTAGTCTTCCACAAAGTTGTTCAGAAGCTTTATCACTTTTCCATTTTGATCTACTTCAATCTCGTAGTTGCTGGTACAGGCATCTCGCTTACCGATGGCCTCCATGTTTGATTCTAGGGAAAGAATGAGGCGTACCGGACGTTGGCTGAAGTGAGCTGCAATAGCGCAAGCACAAGCAATTTGGGATGATCGAGAAATCTTTGATCCGAAACCTCCTCCCAAGCGTCGCACGTAGAAGTTCATGCTATTTTCAGGGATGTTTAGAGCCTGAGCTATGGCTACCTGGCAGAAGTCAACCCACTGCGTTGAACTGTAAACGTCCATACCATCCTCTTTCGGAACACAAATACAGGTTTGACACTCCATGGAAAAATGAAACTGCAGCGGAAGCTCAAAGCGACCTTGAATCTTTTTGAATGGCTGTTCCTCAACTTTACCGTATTCGTCCCCTAGCTGATCATACGGTAGATCAACTATTCGATCAGTGGCATTAGCAGCCAGTACAGATTTCAAGGTTGGCAGTATAGGTTTTCCATCTGATTCGCTATAAGTAATTCGAACCAGTTTCGATGCTTTTTGGGCCAAATCAAATGTATCGGCTACAATAACGCCAATCGGTTGGCCATGGTACAAGACAAACCCACTGCAGAAGATTTCTTCGGTTTCGGGATTGTCTAACTCCGTTGGCATAAAATCATTTTTTCCGGGAATGTCCTTAGCTCCGTAGAATGCGTGAACTCCCGGAAGTTGTAAAGCTTTCGATGGATCTATGTCTACGATGATTGATCTGGCTTTAGTCGCGCTCACAAATGCTCCATACAACTCGTTGGGTAGGTTGGGTAGATCTTCAATGTACTTAGCCTCTCCGGCGGTCTGTGATAGAGCCTCAATCTTCGGAATGTTTTTGGTGACGGGCCAATTTTCTTTAATAGTTTGGAACTCTTGCTTGCTAGTGGAAAGTGGACGAGAAATGCTGATAGCTCCAGAAGCATGTTTAGCATTGAGAGTAATTTTGTGTCGACTCGCTATACTTAGAACCGCCCTGTAGAGAAGGGCACCCACCAAGTGTTGGCGATACTCAATCGACGGCAGCAAATCACCTTCTTCCGGGTGAACTTCAGCTTGTAAGACGCTCAATGCATTTTGAAGAACGTCATCGTTGAAGATGTCCTTGCCACATAAATATCGTTCGGTAACTCTTGCATGAGTGAACTGTAATAGGAGAAATTTCAATTAAATTTCTTATCAACAAAATCTATCATATTATATGAACCTTCGGATTGATTCCACCGTAACAAATTGAGGTAGATTGAATCGTAGTTTTTCCCTTATTGAATTGAAACATGAAAGCAGCATTCACGTAGGATTTTACACTTTGAGCACGGGACATGATCTTGAAGGATTTAAACTCATGAGTGTCCGGTTCCAATGGAAATAGAGTAACTTCCAGAATGATCTTTTTCTTCATATCCAAAGTACTGATGTCCTCTATTGGAACTGAAACGCGGCTGTTGGTACCTTGAGCTTCAAAATGATAAGGTAATTAGAGTTTTGTAATTTTGATAATTTCACTGGCATACCTATGGTCAACTTAGCTCCAACTGCTTCCAAGATGAGAAAAAGGTCTGACGTGAATTCGTTATATTGATTTTTCAATGCGAGGTTTCCAGAAATTGTGGCCGTATTTCTGATAGGGACATTCGCAACCATTTCGATATGTTCGGCCAACACCTCACAGTATTTGAAGTTAATATTCTTGGTAGCTGCCGTCTGAAGTATCTTCATAAACTCCGCTATGGTTGTGTTGCCTCCAACCTTAAGCTCGTTACCTATTGTGTGTTTCCTGAGCTGCTCTACCGCGCTTATATCGATGAAGACCTCCAAGTTATCCGACCTTCTGTAAATACCTTTAAGAAAGGTTTATTGATAATAATACTAACATAGTCCCTAACATTTCAACAAATTACCATGAGCAGTATTGCCGGCAACCAACATGTAATGCCTGTCTCCAATGTTGTTCAAAATATCAAAAACTTCTTGGACGTTATAGACTTTGTGCCACTCGCGTCCATCTTCGAACTTTAAGTGGATCACACTAGTTGCGATTTTTCCGCAGCCTCCGGTACAGGGTTTTCCCGTTTTGTCACAAATTTTCGGTAGATCTTCAATGTCCTGAACTTTATCCAAAAGCTCCTGGCTGGCATCAGCCGCCAGTGACTTGAAGGCATCCAGGATCGGCCGATAACCGGTGCATCGACACAGGTTTCCCCCGAAGGCATTTTCAACCTGGTCCATCGAGACCTTGCCCTGGTTTGCTTCCAGCAAACTGTACATGTTCATCACCATTCCGGGAGAACAGAATCCACATTGTGTGCCGTTGAGATGTGCTAGACGACGTTGAACCTCGTGAAAGCCTTTCGATTTGTTTCCGATTCCCTCGACCGTCAGAATGTCCAACCCATGGCAGGAGAATACCGGGAAGAGACACTAAAATGTAGAACGTAACAGTTGCCTCCAACGTTATTTTTTTCAAGTGGTAATGAATTGCAATAATTTTGACACCTCAATCAATCACCAAGATGGTCTTAAGCCTCTGAGATTAACTCTTGCATCACCAACCAAATTTGATATAAGTCGTTCATCTGAATGACTATCAAATATGAGGTTGACACGAACAGAGACTTTGTCATGTTTGACTTATGATTTTTTTCTTAAACGATCATGAGCCTCACTCTTGTTTTATATAAAACTTATTAATTTCTGCTGCACCTGCATGTTAATCCGTTTTTTTTCAATTTGAATTCTGATGCATTGGGTTTTTTTTTAATCTAAACGTAGCAAATTTAAAAAATATAAAGTTAAGTGTGAACCAACCGAATTTACGGCCCAGCTCAGCTGTTCTCGGGACACCGGATGTTGGCCGCTCACGTTGACGATACAGGCTCCACATCCGCCCTCTCGACATACCAGCTTGGTCCCGGTAAGTTGAGCATGTTTGCGTATGAAGGTTCCGAGAGAAGTATCCACGGGAACGTTGTGGGGACTCACTGTTATAACAAGGGAACAACACTATTATTTTTCAAGTTGATCAACAATATTTTTCTATCCATCAGGTCCATATCAGTCAACCAACCTTTGTAAAGCTTCCCATTGATCGTGAATATCACTTCCATTTTTTTCTTTATATGGACACCACAAATTTTCTTCTTGAATACTAACTATGACCGTTTGCCGCGACCCGTCGCAAGCATTTGCCAACCAATTTCAGAGATTGATTTGTTATAAATATTTAACGGTATCTCAGAATCATCTGGATTTGGCTATCTATTTTTACAGCTCCACTCATAATTATGTGAAAATTGACAAAAAATCGCTTTGAATTGCTGACTTTGGCCACAAGTGTATCAACCAACTCTAACACTTTTACAAATACAAGTTTCTTTTTTTTTATGGGTATCTACTCGAATCTCCAAATTTAACAATTTATTTATTTATTTCGTCAAACTTCGTAGACTACAATACTTAAAACTAGTTAAAACTAATGTTATCTATTATTTAGTAGTTGTATGTATTTGTTTTTAAATGCAATTTTTAATTGTATTTTATTCATTGTTACGTCTATAATTTCACTTTCTGCATTGTATTTGTACATCATTTGATTAGTGGGTTGATATTTTGCATAGTCCTTGTCATAAAATTTAATGTAAAATAATTGTTTGTTTTTTAATGGACGGGAGGGTGCATAAAAATTGAGTTTTAAAAGTAATTCAGGACTGTTTATTTTTTGTGTGTGTCATTTAAAAACGAAATTTGAGAAAATTACCTACGTTTACTGGGAGGTTCTATGTCAATTAGCTTACAACGTGATTCGTATGATGGAAGGCATTTTCCATAAAAATTGTTTTTGAACAGATTCAAGACGTTGCTCGTAATTATTTGAATAAGGATTCCATATGACACTACAATACTCTAATATCGATCGTACATAAGATATATAAAGTGACTTTATGGTGTATGGATCTTGAAAGTGGTGGCTGAAACGCTTAACAAATCCTAACATGCAATTAGCTTTATTAATAATAGTTTTCTGCTATTCTAAAAACGTAAGTTTCGAATCCAAGATGACACCAAGATCTCTTACAATTTGGCATTTTTGTACCGGTTCACTGCCTAATTTAGTTTCAATGAGTGGATAAATTTGTTTTCTACTAAACGATATGGAGTTGCATTTTTTAACGTTCAATTGAAGTAGACTTTTGTTGCACCATTGATTTCGTTTTGAAACGCTTCAACATCCTCGGTTGTTTTGATTATCAGAAAAAGTTTCATATCGTCAGCATAAAAAAGGAATTCAATCCGTTTTAGAATGAAGGAAATGTCATTTACGAACAGTATGAAAAGAAGAGGTTCTAGATGAGACCCCTGAGGCACACCGGAGGTTACAGCTACAGGTTTGGATAATTCGTTTTTGAAGCGAACAATTTGTGTTCGATCGGTTAAGTATGATTGAAGCCAAGAAAGAAGATTTGGATGAAAGCCATTTTTTTTTAAATTTTAGAATCAAAAGGGGTATATCGATGCAGTCAAAAGCTTTGCTGAAATCAGTATAAAGAGCCTCAACGTGAAAGCCTTGGCACATGGAATTGATTACGTATGTAACGAATTTGAGAAAATTTGATGCAGTAGAGCGCCCTTTGAAGAGTCCATGTTGTTTGCTGGATACAATATTTTTTACTTGTAGATAGATTTTGTCATTTATGATTGATTCAAAGAGTTTAGGAATGCAAGATAGAATGGCTATTCCTCGGTAACTTCGTACATCTGATTTTTTCCGGACTTGAAAATTGGGATCAAAAATGATTATTTACAAAGGTTGGGCACTTTTTTTTATTACTTAACGACATGTTAAAAAGAATTGTATCAATATTATGATTCCGGGACAATAAAAAGACGGATTCAGAAAGTTCATGCAAAGGTTTTCCATTAACAACCCCAAGTAACCATAAGCATTAAACCATAACCCTTAATCAGCATTAAAAGCAACATTTTTAATGCACGTTAGCACTTATCGATATTCATAATGATTTTTAGTTTTATATAAGCATTGTTCATGCATCGAAGCAATAAAAAAAATAGCACTAATGATAGCACGATATGCACATATAGAGCTACTATACAAAGTTAACAAGCATTAAGACTGTAGCACTAAAACTTCCTGTTAATGATTATAAAGGGTGATACGGTCAAAATTTCGTCAATATCAACTTGACGTTTTTCTTTCAATTTTGCATTTAAAAAACCTGAACACCCCTCATTTTGAAGGTGTGTGTGTAGAATGTTGCTCCTATTATGATTTTGGAATTCACTCTTCAGTTGTCAAAATGCCGTCCAAGGAAGAAGAGCAGCGTATCAAAATTTTGCTAGCGCATCGCGAAAATCCGAGCTACTCGCACGCAAAGCTGGCAAAATCGCTAAAAGTTGTCAAATCAACCGTTACAAATGTAATTAAAGTGTTTGGGGAACGTTTGTCGGCAGCCAGGAAGTCTGGATCGGGGGGAAATCGAAAACCGGAAGCCGCTGAGACGACAAAAAGAGTTGCCGGTAGTTTCAAGCGAAACCCTAACCTCTCTCTCCGAGATGCCGCAAATAAGCTGGGTGTATCGTCCTCAACTGTGCATCGAGCCAAAAAACGAGACGGACTATCGACTAACAAGAAGGTAGTGACTCCAAATCGCGATGATAAACAGAATACGACGGCCAAAGCGTGATTCCGGAGGCTGTACACGACGCTGCTGACGAAGTTTGACTGCGTGGTAATGGACGACGAAACCTACGTCAAAGCCGACTACAAGCAGCTTTCGGGACAGGAGTTTTATACGGTTAAAGGAAGGGGAGAGGTAGCAGATATTTTCAAGCACATGAAACTGTCAAAGTTCGCGAAGAAATATCTGGTTTGGCAAGCCATCTGTACCTGTGTCTTGAAAAGCAGCATTTTCATAGCTCCGGGACTGTCAACCAAGAAATTTACGTGAAAGAGTGTTTAAATAAACGTCTGCTGCCTTTTCTGGAGAAACACGGTTGTTCCGTACTGTTTTGTACTTGTACTGTTTTGTACTGTGTGGTTCCCAAGGACAAGAACCCTCCCAACACGCCAGAGCTCCGCCCAATTGAGAAATACTGGGCTATTGACAATTGGAACCTAAAGAGGACCAAAAAAACTGCTAAGGACGAGCAGCAGTTCAAGACAAAGTGGCTTTCTGCGGCGAAGAAGGTGGACAAGGTGGCTGTACAAAATCTGATGGCAGGGGTTAAGCGTAAGGCCCTGCAATTCGGATTTGGAAAAGCGGAAGCCTAACTGAATATTTTTCCTGAATTTTATAGTAACTAAACTTGAAATGGAAATTTAATTTGATTTTTTGAATAAACGATTTTACCGATTTACACGCGTTTTCCCTTGGCCAAATTTTGACCGTATCACCCTTTATTAAGCTTTTATAAAGCTGGTGTGTCTCGACCAGTACTTGAAGTGCGGGGGTTTTCACCTACCTTATCAGCATCAAGAGTGGTCCAAATGGTAAAGGCGCAAGAAAAGATAAAGGCTGCTGCGGGATCCTCGGTTCGAGACTCATCAAAGGTAATTCATAATTCAATTATAATCAGCTCTCATTCCATACAATCCTTCATTAAGCAGGCATAATCCTTCATTCAGCAGGTTGATTGATGTTGTAGATAATGATTTTATTTTTTAATTTTTGTTAATTTTTAATTAATCAAAGAATGATTTCCCTTTTTGAATTTCCGTTTCACATTAATTATGATAATTCAATTAAAAAATTAAAAAGAGTTCTAAGTATGCATTGCTAATGCTTTTATACGGCTGGCGAAAAACGACGTTTTGATGGTGCTCTAATTTAGCATTTGTATTGCTTATTAAAGGCTATGTTGTGATAGCTTTCATTTAGCCTGCTATTTCGCCTTTTTAGCATTAATTCTGCATTATATAAGCATATAGTGCGAAACAAGCATTAATTCAGAGTTAAGTTTATATAGGAATATAGTTTTGCTTAAGGGCTATGGTTTAGTGCTTATGGTCACTTGGGACGTCCAGTATTTTTCATTCAAGTCATTAACTCTCCCCTCACATCAGAGCTTAGTGCCATTAAAGTTCTTCCTGATGCTATTTTAGCAGGACACAGAACTGCTTTAGGGCGAGCCTCTATTATTTTAGGTCCTTTAAAACTATACAAACTGTTTCGGTTTTAGGGAACTACGTACTTAGTTTAGAAAATTTTTAGGATAAAGGTATTAACATAAGGTTTCTAGATTGTCGGTTTTATTCCGGTTCGCCTGGATATTTAAAACAAAATTTGAGGAAAGTGCGGCCCGACTCGGTTGCCCGAATTTCATTGAAAAAATGCCCGAATTTTGTCCGGATTTATTCTCTTTATTTGGCAAATCAAATCAAAATAAAAAGATTGTGTTGTATTTATTTTATGCTAGGTATTTTTCTTGGTTTTTGTTGTGTAATTTCTAGGTTTTGACAAAATTTGCCCGGATTTTGGTCGTCAATTTTGAAATCAATTGCCCGGATTTTGCCAGGTTTAAACATAAAATTTCCCGGATTTGTCCGGCTCGGATACGTGCTGTCAAAATTCTGGCAACCTTATATTAAACTTTGCTTTAGTCGCCATTAGATTTAACATTTCAAAGTAAGAGTGGCTCCAGAGAGTACAACAATGTTCATATATTTATTAACGGTACTGTACATCCTACACCGTTGAATGGTGTTGATGTTAGGCTTAAGAGTACTTGCTCTATGCTGATGGATGGCCCGGATCATTCTCTTGCCTGCTGATATGTAGTATTGAGTCCGTTTTTGGGTACAAATTTTGTCCTCGGTATTCGTTTTGTTTTCAATTTTTAAGCAAGAAATATTAAATTTAAAAATATAAAAAGGTTACCCTACCCCAGATTTTGTTGTATGTAAATAAATTATGATCTTACGCAATGACCATGACGTTAGAATGAAATACCATGAATTATGGTGTATTTTCCCTATGTAATCATAGAGCATTTGTAACGGTCTTACCCTCTTTAAACAACAAACCTACATCGGAAAAATGGAATTTTCGTATTAAAATAATTTAAAAAAAAACATTTTTAGAATCCTAATCTGCAGATAATTGCAAGGTAGCACAAACTCATAAAATGTTTTCTCAAAAAAGGTTATACATACAACCACTCAAGCAAATTTGGTTTGGTAGGAGTAAAACTGTTAGTATTTTTGAATTTTTCCTAGAAGATGATAGCTCCAATCTGTTGTCCACGTCCTAGTAAAAAATTAACAATGGGAGATAATAACATTTCCAATCATTTGTCATCTGTCGTTGAATTATGCAATGATAACATCGGCGTATATCTGCATTCGGACAGCGATATTTAAAAACAAATCATAACAACTGCTTGACTTACTAAACACAATTCACTTTTCCCCCCATATGATACAAGTAATAATACAAACAATCAAGAAGCCTGTATCTGCTGAAATGAATTTGTGATTCAGGTGATCATTTGAATGTCCTGCAGAAAAGATATCTTGACTTAACCCATGTTTAAATCGAACGATTCGGATTTTTTTGATGATTTGGAATATTCCTAACTTTTTTTAAACGAACACAAACACATATCTCAATGAAACATGATGATTCCTCGAAGAGATTCCTTTTTCTTAACTCTTCGCGTACATCTTTCGAAGATAATAATGAGTAGCATCTTACAAATGCTGAAACTACTAACCCACAGAAAGTGTACTATGTACATATACCTTGACCGGGATTCGATCTCATTACCGCAAGCTTAAAAGTCTTGAAGGCTATCCTTTGAGCCAAGGGCTGTGGCTTGTTTTTTATTGTTAATTTGGATTCTGAATCTTCTCTTAAAAGATGGGCTTTGATTCTATATTCTCATGCTACATTTTGGTCCTCTTCCTGAGTTCTACTTTGTGATAATTTTAAATTACCACAAGCTGAAAGGTTAATTTTTTTTAAAGTTCGATAACACTCGATGGAAACTGATAATGTTTACTGACACAACCATGTTTTTGTGTTCATAGTTTGTTTTCATCCTCATTCCTGATTGCTGAAACAACAAGCAACAAAAATAACAGTGACCAGCTTTTACAGATAAAGTTGCCAAAATCACAAATATGATCAATTTTACAAAATGTTAAGCAAATCATTTCGCACAATTTATGTGGGTATTTTCAGCTCTCAATTATCAGCGAAACAATCTTCATCCTTTTTCTCTTTTCTAACCCTCGACTACTCGAAAATCCATCTTATTTTTTCCAAAATAAAAATTGATTATCGGTTCTTTAACTGTTAGAAGTACAGTTTTTCTTATCAAAAATTCTGAATATTTTCAAATTTTGGTTTTGAAATTTTCCCGTAGCCATCTTTAGTGACAATCAGTTAAATGGTTTTGAGATACCGTTCAATACAGAAATTTATTAAGAAAAGTTCGTCAACACGTACGCCGGAGCATCGTATCGTTGCTGTGTACCTGCAGGAACATTTTTACATTATAAATTTTTTCCTTACCTGTTTTTCAATCAGCACTCTTCAGTGCTAAAATTATTTTTATTTTCTTTTATTCATATTTTTCTCTTTTCTGTCCAGCATGGGGAAGTCATCGGCCGGCTCAAGGGCCGGAAGAAAACGGATTGCCGAACTTAATTCAGGTCCATCGCCCAAAAAAGTTGAAATTTCCAATTCATTCGATGTCCTTCATAACATCGGTGATGAGGAAATATTCATATTTAATTCTAATAAGAGTACTAAGAAACCTTCCTCTTCTTATATTCTTAAAAACGAAAAGGTTCCACCAATTACGGTCACGATTCCTGACTTCAATGCCTTTCGGAAAGAAATCGTCACTTCCGTCAAGGATGTGAAGATTTCTTTTCAGATCGGTCGAAAGGGAACTGCTCGTATATTGGCGGAATCTTTCAATGATTTTCAAAAATTTTTAAATTATTTGAATAATAAAAAACATCAATTTTTTTATTACGACACTAGAAGTGATCGTCCATTTAAAGTTGTACTTCGTGGTCTCACCGGCGATCAGACACCGGATGAGATCACAACTGAATTAAATTCTTTGTTAGTTTTTTCTCCAATTCAAGTAATTCAAATGAGGAAAAGAACCAACACGAATAATATCAGTAGTGTTGGTTTTGCTCCTGAGCTTTATTTGATCCATTTTAAAAAGGATCAAGTTAATAATTTGCAAATTCTTGAAAAGGCTCGTCTTATGTTTCATTGTCGAGTCAAATTCGAACCTTTTCGAAAATCTTCAACCAATTTCCTTCAAAATATTACGCAATGTCGTCGTTGTCAAGCTTTTTGTCATGGCACTAAAAATTGTAGAATGAATGCCAGATGCATGTTTTGCGGCTCATTCGATCATGAAAAATCTGAATGCCTTTTTGGTGGTGATAAGCCTAAAAACAGATTTTTTCAAGTGTGCGAATTGCGCAGGTAATCATTCCTCGAATTCTCTAGACTGTCCCGTTAAGGCAAAAATTGTTGCTTCTAGGAAAAATCTCAAAGTTTCCAGAAAAGTTTCTTTTCCTCCTTCCTCTTTTTCGTCTTCACACGTCAGACCGGCAAACAACCTGCCTGTTCGCAGTCAGCCTCGGCCTACATTGGAATCACGGCTGGGTAATACCCGAAGTGATTTTAATGTTACCTACAGACTCGTTGTTTATTGTTCTCAGAGGTGGTTGAAAATGGGTTGCCCTCTTCAGGTTTAACTAATAAAAATGGGAAAAAACCAAGTCTCAACGTTCATGCGAAGGCTTGGGAAAATCCCCGAAATTCAAATACTTGTTCTTCTCCTTCATTTTCTGATCCTAACAATTTTGTTGATTTGGGTGAGATAACTGAGGAAAAATTAAAATTTTTGCATCAAAATTTAATGGAAATGATGCAACTTATGTTGAAAGCAAATTTAATGTTTGAAGCTTTCCAAACTTCTTTTAATTATGCTAACAAAATTATTATGACTTTACGATTCCCTCATGGATCAAAATAGATGTTTAAATATTATGAATTGGAATGCTAGATCTTTGCTGGCTAACCAAGATGAATTCTTTTTATTTTTGAAAACTCAAAACATACATATTGCTGCCATCACTGAAACTTTTTTAAAGCCAGACAATAACTTGAAAAGCAATACTTTCTTTAAAATTTTACGAAATGATCGACTTGATCGACAAGGTGGGGGTGTAGCTATTGTCATCAATAGTCGTCTTAAATTTAGACTTCTTCCTTCTTTCAATACAAAAGTCTTAGAAACAATTGGAATTGAATTAGAAACTTCAATGGGGAAAATTATAATTATTGCCGCATATTTGCCTTTTCAATGCTGCGGTGAACAGAAAAATTTTCTGAAGGGAGATTTACAAAAACTCACCAGAAATAAATCTAAATTTTTTGTTATTGGTGACTTTAATGCAAAACGCCGATCTTGGAATAATATTTCATCAAATTCAAATGGGAATATTTTATTTAATGACTGCTCTGCAGGTTATTACACTGTTGAATATCCTAATGGGCATACTTGTTTCTCTTCGATTAGAAATCCTTCCACAATTGATTTGGTTCTAACGGATTTAGGCGAGCATTGTAGTCAATTAGTTACTCATGCGGACCTCGATTCAGAGCTTCCAGTAACTTTTTCTTTATCCCAAAGTCCCATTGAAAACCCTTTAAAATCAACTTTTAACTTTCAAAAAGCTGACTGGGAGCGATATAGTAATTTTATTGAACGTAATTTGGATGTAAACGCTCCACTGAATTCAATAGAAGATATTGATTTGGCTGTAGAAAATTTGACAACTTCAATAGTCAATGCTAAAGCCGCTTCAATACCCAAAGTTAAACATAAATTTAATCAACCTTTAATTGATGATGATCTTCAGTTTTTGATACGACTCAAAAACATTCGTCGACGCCAATATCAACGTACTAGGGATCCTTATTTGAAATTTATTTATTGCGACCTTCAAAAAGAGATCAAACGTCGTTTAAATTTCATTCGTAATGAAAATTTTGCCAAAGCAGTAGAGGACATAAAACCCTACTCAAAGCCTTTTTGGAAATTAACTAAAATTCTGAAAAAGCCCCAGAAGCCAATTCTTACTTTAAAAGACGGAGATAAACTTCTTTTAACGAATGCAGAAAAAGCTCAAAAATTAGCCCAACAATTTGAGTCTGCTCATGATTTTAATTTAAACGTTGTAAGTCCAATTGATGCTCAAATTTCCCTTGAATTTGATGATATTCTTTCTAAACAAAATGTATTTGAAAGTTCTCATGAGACAAATATTGATGAACTTAAATTGATTTGCAAAAAATTTAAAAATATGAAAGCCCCAGGGGAAGATGGGATTTTCTATATTCTTATTAAAAAGTTGCCTGAAAGCACTTTAAATTTTTTAGTTAAAATCTTCAACAAATGTTTTTACTTGGCTTATTTTCCAAATAAATGGAAAAATGCCAAAGTAACTCCAATTTTAAAACCTGGAAAAAGTGCTTCAGAGCCTTCAAGTTATCGACCAATTAGTTTGCTCCCTTCTTTAAGACCAAGCCCACCGGGCGTTGTTATTTCGGTCGGTATTTTAGATGGTTTGATTGGTTGCGTTTTTATCTATTTACTGATTTTCGCACCCATTGTTGCCATCCAGGTTGGTATTTGTGTTTGTTTATTTTCTGAAGGCGACGACCAGCTGCGTTGCTACCGGGTTGCTACATAAACGAATCCTGTAACAACCTACTGCTCGAATGCTATTTCTCGAATCAAGTTAGCAACTGTTGGTGCGATGATGGGTTGATAGATATGTTGCTGAATGTACTCGATTCGAGGTTTAGCAACCATTGGTGGGCATGGTCTAAGTAAACTATTAGAGAGAGTTATTTTGAATAGAATGATGATTCACATTAATCAGAATTCTATTTTCCCTGATGAACAATTTGGTTTTCGTCATGGACATTCTACTACACATCAACTTTTGAGTGTAACTAATATGATTAACGCTAACAAATCTGAAGGTTATTCAACTGGTGTTGCTCTTCTTGATATTGAAAAAGCATTTGACAGTGTTTGGCACAAAGGTTTAGTAGCTAAATTAGCTCGATTTGATTTTCCTGTATATCTCACCAAAATTATTCAAAATTATTTGACTAGCCGAACCTTACAAGTAAGCTATCAAAATTCATACTCTGAAAGGACACCCATTAGAGCTGGTGTCCCTCAGGGTAGTATACTTGGGCCAATTTTATACAATATTTTTACTTCTGATCTTCCTGATGTACCAGAAGGAAAAGGTAGAAGATTATTTGCTGATGATACTTTGCTTTCAGCCAAAGGTCGAAATTTACGGGTGGTACGCAGTAGATTGCAACAAAATTTAAATTCCTTTTTGAATTGCTTGAAAATGTGGAAAATTTCTCCTAACGCTTCCAAAACTCAACTTATTTTATTTCCCCATAAGCCAAGACCTCAATTTTTAAAACCTAATGAAAATCATTCCATAACTTTTAATGGGGTTTCATTAGAATGGTCTGATCACGTGAAGTACCTGGGACTTACACTTGATCGGAATCTTACTTTTAAAAATCACATTGAAGATATTCAATCTAAGTGTAATAAATATACTAAATCTCTTTATTCTCTCATCAACAGGAAATCCAGGTTGTGTCTGCGAAATAAGATGTTAATCTACAAACAGGTATTCCGACCAGCGATAATGTATGCAGTTCCGATTTGGTCAAGCTGCTGCGCGACGAGGAAGAAAGCCATCCAGAGGATTCAGGACAAGGTTCTGAAAATGATTTTGCGGCTTCCACCTTGGCACAGCACCGAAGATCTTCATCGGATTGCGGGTATTAATCGATCGAAGAGATGGCCAACAAAATCATCTCCAACTTCAGAGGCAAATCGATGCAGTCTTCCATCGCAGAGATTCGTTCTCTGTATAATTAGTTTTAATTTAGGATAGTTTTAGTTTTTAGTAGTAAGTTTAAAATATTTTTTGACATTACAGGATGTTCTCCTACATAAAAATACATGATTGCACTCAGCAAAATTAATTCAAATAAATAAATTATAGTGATTAAAAAACTATAGGGCTCTGGACAGTTCATCATTGAACTGAACACCTAATTTAATGTAATAATGTAATATAAATGTAATGATGAATTGGTACAAATAAAGACATATTTTAAAAAAAAAATTAAGAAAAGTTTTTTGGCTGGATCGAGTAAAATCGAGGAAAGTCCATGTGGAAGACCCAAAAACAGCTGGAAATTTATTATTCATCCAAAATTCTTATGGTGAATCGTTTAAGGAGTCCTAGAGAATCTAACAGCGCACTTAAATTTAAATGAAAGTGAAATTGATTGATTCGATTAAAATAAGGAATGTGAGAAGTTAAAAAAAGCGCCATCCAAAAATTTCAATGGGGGAAGTGATAAAAAAGGTAATTTTTTGCCTGATTCGTCTAGCTGAGTAACAAACAGGCCTATATAATTGAATTATTTTTTCCAGGAATAAAAAAAAAACGGAATTAAAAATAAAAATCGTTATTTAAATCATTATGTTTCAATATGAAACACATGGTTTCGACTTCGGTTTAGTTAAGATTTGTCAAAATGCTGTTTAAAAATTTGCAAAAAATACAATATTTGAAGAAAATGCGGTGAATTCGTGCACCCATAGTGAACATGTGTATAAAACAAATTTTCTTTTAAATCTATAAAAGCCTTTACCTTCATTCTTCACCTTTAGCATGCAAAAAAGTTGATTTTGGATAAATAGCGGCGAAGCCGTGCACACATGGTAAATTACTCTGCTTATACAAAAAAAACTATGCTTTGAAACCTCAATATCAACTAAAATTTATGAGCAACATGTTGAAAAACTTCAGAGAAATGGGTGCTAGAAAATGTCTACTACGACAAAATTGAAGTGAAACCGTGCACCCATGGTCAAAGTCCATAACCATTTAACATGATTTTCTAATATGATTGGTAATGTACTTTATTTTTTTTAAAGTATCGCATTCGTCATCTTTACCAAAATGAGGTGATTCCGTGCACCCATGGTGAAAAAATATTTCCATTATAAAACAAAAATAATGAAGATCAAGTAACAAAATAATATCAATAGGAAAAAGACCAAAAAAATATGTAATAAAAAAAATCCCCTTTACCTTTGGAAGATATGATGGCTAGCATCTTATAAATGCCGAAATCACCAACCCACAGACAGAGTACACGTGGAATAAATTATAAAGTAATTCGATTGTTTAAATGGCCGAATGGCTATAATCAGGCAAAATGGCGTTTATCAGGCTTAAAAGTTTCACAGAATAATCAGCGAAAACAACTGTAAAATCTCGTTAGTTATGACGGAAATACAGCAATATCTACCAAAATATAGTTAAAGGGTTATCAATTCGGCGTTTTAATTACCGAACGTTCGGCAATTTTTTACACTCTGTTCGATCATTTTACCGAATTGTTTGAAACTTTAGACGATTAACTGGTTATTTTTACAGAACAATCGGTAATTTCTAACGAGGTAACATTGAAATTTCGATGAATTTTAACTGATCTACAAAATAATTCACCAAACTCGTAGTTTCCCGGTTACTATGTTTTATTAGGGTTTACGGTTTTTAAACGATTTACACACATTTTAGCGTTAGGATAAGAAATAAAAGTGTGATTTTAGTTTTTAACTTTTGCATTTAATTTTAATCAGCAAACCTTTTTTTTTAATATTTGAAAAGCAAGAGAAAGAATGATCGTTAAATTCCTATAAAACGAAATGAAAAAAAAAATGAGCACAGACGTTGGGCATCATAGTCGCATTATTGACTTCTTAGGTAATTTAAAGTGCTATAACATTTCAAAGCAGACGATGTTATGAAAGGATTGTATCTCAAATTTTCTATTCGATGATCGTCATACTGCCATTCATTATTGTAGGTTTATTTGTGCATATTGACAATTATAACATCTAAACCATAACCCACATAAAACAATTAATACAGCCAGGCCTATTCTAGAGATACAGAAATGCTTTGTGCAATAATGCTATGAATAAACGATATATATCAACGCTGGAAAACATTGCCACGCACAATTAGTTCAACTTAAACTGTTCAACGGAGTTTCCTGCCATAAGATAGATTTGATCCGGAGTGGACGGAGCTCCAACCGAAATCCATTCATGAGGCAGTCCGGCATCCTTCCGAGCAGACAACAGCGCATATCTTAGAGCAAAAATGATCGAAATGGTCAAATTCATAGCCGGCTCACCGGTAGCCTTGGAACGTAGCACACCCGCCGGGTTAGGGCTGTTGTTTAGGAATCGCACTCGGAAATCTATCGGAATATCCTTGGCACCCGGTGGTTTGTAGGTCCAGGTGCGGTTGGTAAGCAGGGCTCCTGTTTCCGGATCGTAGACTAAGGCTTCGGTCAGATAGTAACCGATTCCCATGACAAAGGCTCCCTCGATCTGTCCCAGATCAATTCCGGGACTCAAACTCTCACCCACATCTTCTAGAATGTCTACCCGAAGAAGTTGAACATTTCCGGTGAGAACATCTACCTCGATTTCCGAGCAACTTAGACCCCAAATAATGTACGGAACCAGGTCCGATGCCTTGTACATGTAGGTGGCACACAGGTCAACACTCTTCATGTGACACTTGGCGACCAGTGCTTCCCAGGTATCGTCCTTATTTTCCTCGCGAGTTGGCTGGATTCGCTCCAGGAGCATTTCGCAGGCCCGTTTCACTGCCTGTTGGAGAGAGAATTACATTATTTAGGTTGAAAATCGAGATAAAGTAATGAACACTTACATAGCAAACACTCTCACTGGTCATGCTACCACCAGTACAGATAGCATTCGGAGAAGTCAAATTATTTGTCGGTTTGATTTTTATCTTATCCATCGAAATGCCCAACATGTGGGCTGCGACCTGAGCGACCTTTGTGTTCATGCCTTGTCCCATTTCAATACCACCGTGTGATATGGCTACGGTTCCGTCATCGTGGAAGACACTGACGATGGCACTCAGTGACCCGAAGTATCCCAGCGGATATCTCATGGGAACGATCGCAATACCACGTTTGCGCCAACGATGTTCGCTGTTGAATCGATCGATCTCCTTCTTCCTGGAGTCATATTCGACGTCCTTTCTGAACTGTGGCATTAGTTCCAGCATCTTAAAGTCTTCGGGCATATTGGCCATGCGTACGTCAAGCGGATCTTTTCCTGTAGCAAACGCTACGTGTTCCATAATGGTTTCGATCATAGCGATACCCTCAGTTGTTCCCGGAGCACGGCACCAAGTGTTACTAGCGACATCTGTTTTGATACCCTTAGCAACGGTCTTGAAAATGCTCTTGTCGTAGCAGTTGGTGAAGAACTCTCCGGCATGGCCCATGGCTTCGTTGAAGGAAGACCCGAAGTCATGGACGTATTCGTTGTAAAGCTTGACAATTTTTCCGTTTTTGTCAACGTCAACTTCGTAGTCGGATATAACTGGATAACGTTTGCCAATGGCAGCCATATTGTCTTCGAGAGTCATAACGAAGCGTACTGGACGTTTGAGAGCTTGAGCAGCCAAGGCGCAAGCGCATGCAACCAAGGTTGCTCGAGTTCCTTTGCCTCCGTAACCTCCTCCCAATCTGCGAACGTAAAGATTGAGGCTGTTCTGAGGAACCTTCAACATACGAGCGATGGCCATTTGAGTCAAATCAACCCACTGTGTAGCAGAATACACATCCATACCATCTTCAATTGGAATGCAGACGCAGGTTTGCGTTTCCATGTAGTAATGGTATTGACCCCCGATTTCAAAGTGTCCCTTAACTTTCAAATCTCCTCCAGTGGCCGCCTCATACTTCTCTCCAAGGGTACTGTACGGGAAATCTTGAATTCGCTCCGCAATTTTATCGGCCATAACTTTCTGAGCCGTGGCGTAGATTTTGCCATTGGCTGGCTTGCCGTAGTTTACCTTCACTAGCTTAGCAGCTCGATTGGCTAGCACAAAACTGTTGGCTACGATGAGACCAACCGGTTGACCATGATATTCAACAGTTTTGCTGGCAAAAACTTCCTCAATATTGCTGCCCATAAATTCCGGGAAGTACATAAAGTTGTTCACTCCAGGAATGTCCTTAGCGGAGAAGAAAGCAACTACTCCGGGAACATTCTGAAAGAAAAAAAGTAATTCAAATTTCTCTTATTAAAAGTGAACAAAGTGTGCTAATCCCAACCAAAGCTTCCGATGCATCGATACTCTCGATCGTCTGTAAAGCCTTGTCTCCCAGAACGAAGGCCGCATGCAGTTCATCGGGTAAAGCTGGAAGATCGTTGGTGTATTTCGCCTCTCCCGCAGCCTGAGCCAAACCTTCAATCTTAGGAACGCTCTTGTTCAGGGGCCAATTTTCGGGACGTGAGTCGAATCGTTGCGAAGCAGTCGATACCGGGCGGTCCAGGATTTGACCTCCGGATTTGAACTCGGACTTGATCGCAGCTTTGTGTTCCGGAGCGATGTTCAGGATGAACTTGTAGAACAGTGAAATAGCCAGGTTCTTACGATATTCGGGGGAAGCGTCCGGAAGCACCCAATCCGGATGCAGCTCATTGCTGAGCGTTTTGAGGGCCGCTTGGATGGTAGCATTGTCGAAGATATTTTTCCCAGCGAGGTATTTTTCCGTTTCGATGGCGTGGGTGAACTGATGGAGAAAAATCCCAAATTAGCAACAGACATGTACACAAACTTCAATAAACTTTTACCTTGGCGTTTATGCCTCCAAAGCAGACGGAAATTGATTCGACGACTGACTTGTCGGAATTGAATTTGATCAGGAAGGCTCCGTTAACGTAGGCGTGGGCGTTCTGGGCTCTAGGCATGATTTTGAAGGACCGATACACGTACACCTCAGGGTTCAATGGAGGAATGATCACATTCAAGATCAGCTTCTTTTTCATGTCCTTGGTGACGAATTCAACCGGACTGACGTTGCTTGTCTTGCCTCCGGTTTCGACTAAAATTGAATTGGATTTGTACCGGTTGATTTCTTGGAGACACTTAAAAGAGAGGACGTTGTCGAGTAAGTATACTCACCAATGGTGAGCTTCGCTCCGGCTGCCTCCAGAATCAAGAACAGATCCGACGGGAACTCGTTGTGTTGATTCTTGATGCTCAAATTTCCGGCAATTGTTCCGGTGTTACGAACCGGAACGTTGGCAATCAGGTCAATGTGCTTCACAAGTTCCTTGAGGTAACCGTAGTTGGAATTTTTGTTGGACGTCTCCGTCAAAATTGTCATCAGTTCAGTTAGCGAGACATTAGCGCCAACCGTCAAATTGCTTCCAAGTGAGTGGGATCGGAGTTCCTCGATCGAGCTGACATCGATGAAGACCCGCAGATCGTTGGATCGTCGGTAGACACCTTAAAGTGATAATGTTATTATTCTTGATCCGAAACCCCAAGAAAATCTACATACCATGAGCAGTGTTGCCAGCGACCAACATGTAAGGCTTATTCCCAATCTTTTCAAAAATGGCGAAAATATCGGTGACGTTGTACACCTTGTGCCACTCCTTATCTTCGTCGAAGCTCAAGTGTACTCCCTTCTTATCGTTGATCTTTCCGGCTGCTGAGCACTTTCCAGCACAAGCACTTCCAGTTTTGGGGCAAATCTTGGTCAAATCCTCGATATCTTGACAAGCCTCCTTCAGCCTAGGTTCAGCATCGGTCGCCAAAGACTTGAACGCATCCAAAATCGGACGATAGCCTGTACAACGGCAAATGTTTCCACCGAAGGCATTCTCGACCTCAGCCATCGTAACTTGACCTTTCTTGGACTCCAGCAAACTGTACATGTTCATGACCATACCCGGGGAACAGTAACCGCACTGAGTTCCGTTGAAGTGGGCCAACAGCTTCTGGGCAGGGTGGTAGCCACCCTGCTCATCCTTAAGGCCTTCAACCGTTACGATATCCAGTCCATGGCAAGAGTACACCGGGAAAAGGCACTATAGAATGAAGTTATTAATTGCTCAAAATGGTTGAACTTGAATGCTTTTACTAGCATACCGAATTGACAGCCCACGAGGACTTTTCCTTGGTCACCGGATGGATCCCGTTGACGTTGACAATGCAAGCTCCGCAGCCGCCCTCCAGGCACATGAACTTGGTACCGCTCAAGTGGGCATGGTTTCGGATGAAGTTATTCAGCGATGTATCGATCGGGACCGTTTTGGAATTAACTGGAAAATGAAAAAAGGGAATCTCTCAAAAACGTAATCAAAATTAATTTTTTTTGCGCTGAAGTAGCGTAAACTTGATTACAGCTATATCTATCTGAATCTCATTTTAATATTTTTTTCGAAACCATGAAAACGAAAAGCTGTTCATAGGCCTTACACACGCAGAGAAAATTAGGGTCACCGAAGCAAAACAACTGATTTTGAAGAAAATTGTTTTGTTGAATAAGCTTCTTTTTCATTTCAACCATCATTTTGATTCAAAAATATATTTTTTTCAGAAAGATTAAAATTTTTAAATTAAAACCAAAAAAAAATTAAAATTAACAAAAATTGATACAAAGGAAAATGGATTTGAAACTGACGAATTTTTACTTGTCCCGAAATAAATATTGCTTCGTCTTTTTGTTTTTAATGAGTGAAAGTATCAGATTGTTTTACAGTAGCTTATAAAACTTTTGGATCTTATAGAGATTCCAAAACAAATCGATACAGCGTCTTTAGAAAAACTTATAACGAGCTTTTATTGTTGCTTGGTATTGGTAAATCAAGTAGGTTTTATGGGTAGCTCAATTTCAGCTCATAAAAAACTACCAAGGCGTTGATGTCGAAATTTTTAACTTGTTTTAAGTTTCAACAGGCTCAGGTCGTGGCGATTCTACGTTCGGAATAAATACGGTTATTTATTTACTCCGATCAAATTAACATCTGTTGTTAATTATAGTTATTTCCCTATGCATCAAATTGAATAAGTAACAGGCTCTAACTCAGCGCCTTTAAAAGTAGTCAATATCGATCCACAGAGGACGTTGAGAGCTTCCAGGAAGCGGTGAGTTCAGACGAAACAAGTTCAAACAGTGTTAAGCAAGATAAAACAAGATTTACAAGGCTTACCTAGGAAAACAAGAAATAATGATAGCAAAAATAAAACAAAATTAAACAAGATAATAACTAAAACACCAGACAAATGAAGGTAAAAAATGATAAAAAAAAACCAGGTCAATCCAAAATGACGGCTTGCGTTTACTTCTTAATGCTTTTTCAATTAAGTTTTTTACTAGTTATTTTGGATGCTTTTCAATGTTGCATTGAATCTTCATTTAACTATTTAATTTTTGTTTAGTTTGTATCTATATTTTTAGTTTATTTTCTTTTGGGTTTTTTTATCTTAATTTTTATTGTCATGTCTTGTTTCAATATTATTCACCTTATCTCATCTTTTTTTTGTTTTATAATTATTTTTCCTTGATTTACCTTTTTATCATCTTTTGTCTTATTTTTATGTGGCTTAATTTTGTTCAATATTGGATGATTTTGTTTTGTCTTGTTTTATTTAGTCTAAACCATGTTTCATCTTGTTTAATATGGTCTTATCTTGTTATGTTTACAATTTTTCTCTTTTGTCCTTGTTCTGTCAAGTTTTATACTCAATAATCGAGTTTTGTCATTTTTTTTAATTCTTGTTTAAGTTCGTTTTTTATTGTAGATACTGCATCATGATCTTCATCATCGCCCGAACATTTTGTGTTGCCAAAATTGAAAGTTGCCAAAATCGAACGGTTTTTTTCTCAGCTTTCTTTTCACTTATTACTATATCAAAACTATTATTATTAATTTTAAGTGAATTCCGATAATTTTTAGTTTTTTTTTGACGTAGAATTACGTCTTACGGCAACACTATAGGGGGGCAAATTGAAATTTGCGAACAGATCTCGCGTCACGAAAGCTTTCCATTTGACAGACATCCTATCTAAAGGATTATGACGTCATCACCAACGCCTGCTTTGATGGGTTTTGTTTTTCCCTACCTACGAAAGGTATAAAACAAAGGGCCCGTCGACCGACTCGGTTTCTTTCTCTGTTAGCCGTCAAGCTGAACAGACCGTTGCTGCACTTCGATCTGAGTGTGGACCCCACCAGTGGTAATCCGACTCAGATATCGATTTGCAGTAGTTCAGTGGCAACCGTGGACCAGTGAGCAACGATGATGGTGAGCAGCGATGACGGCCACCATACCAGCGTAGACAGCCAGCGGCGGAGGCGTTCAGTGGCGGAGGACTCCAGTGGCAGTGGCAGGGATCCTACAGGTCATCGCAAGTGGCGTTGTATGTCACATGGTCCGATTATGTTGCATGGTCGGATTATGTCACATGGTCAATTTATGTTGCATGGGCGATTATGTTGCATAGTTGGATTTTGTTACATGGTCGGATTATGTTGCATGGTTGGATTATGTCACATGGTCCGATTATGTTGCATAGTCGGATTATGTCACATGGTCGATGGTTGGATTTCATCACATGGTCGAATTATGTTGCATGGTCGGATTATGTCACATGGTCGATTATGTCACATAGTCCGATTATGTTGCATGTTTAGATTTCGTCACATGGTCGATTTATGTTGCATGGTCGGATTATGTCACATGGTCCGATTATGTTGCGTGATTGATTTATGTCACATGGTCGATAATGTTGCATGGTCGGATTGTGTTGTGGGCGATTATGTCACATGGCCCGATTATGTTGCATGGTTAGAGTTCGTCACATGGTCGATTTATGTTGCATGGTCGGATTATGTCACATGGTCGGATTATGTTGCATGGTCGGATTATGTCACATGGTCCGATTATGTTGCATAGTCGGATTATGTCAAATGGTCGATGGTTGGATTTCGTCACATGGTCGGATTATGTTGCATGGTCGGATTATGTCACATGGTCGATTATGTCACATAGTCCGATTATGTTGCATGGTTAGATTTCGTCACATGGTCGATTTATGTTGCATGGTCGGATTATGTCACATGGTCCGATTATGTTGCGTGATCGATTTATGTCACATGGTCGATAATGTTGTATGGTCGGATTATGTCACATGGTCCGTTTATGTTGCATGGGCGATTATGTCACATGGTCCGATTATGTTAAATGATCGATTTATGTCACATGGTCGATGATGTTGCATGGTCAGATTATGTCACGGTCCATTTATGTTGCATGGGCGATTATGTCACATAGTCCGATGATGTTGCATGATCGGATTATGTCACGTGGTCGGATTATGTTGCATGGTCGGATTATGTTGCATGGTCGGATTATGTCACATGGTCCGATTATGTTGCATAGTCGGATTATGTCACATGGTCGATGGTTGGATTTCGTCACATGGTCGGATTATGTTGCATGGTCGGATTATGTCACATGGTCGATTATGTCACATAGTCCGATTATGTTGCGTGGTTAGATTTCGTCACATGGTCGATTTATGTTGCATGGTCGAATTATGTCACATATTCCGAATATGTTGCATGATCGGATTATGTCACATGGTCAGATTATGTTGAATGATCGATTTATGTCACATGGTCGATAATGTTGCATGATCCGATTATGTCACATGGTCCGATTATGTTGCATGGTTTAATTTAGTCACATGGTCGGATTATGTCACATGGTCCGATAATGTTGCATGGTCGGATTTTGTCACATGGTCGAATTATGTTGCATGGTCGATTTAGTTGCATGGTTGGAATTCGTCACATGGTCGGATTATGTTGCATGGTCGGATTATGTTACATGGTCGAATTATGTCACATGGTCCGATTATGTTGCATGATCGGATTATGTTGCATGGTCGGATTATGTCACATGGTCAATTTATGTTGCATGGGCGATTATGTTGCATAGTTGGATTTTGTTACATGGTCGGATTATGTCACATGGTCCGATTATGTTGCATGATTGATTTATGTCACATGGTTGATATTGTTGCATGGTCGGATTATGTTGCATGGTCGGATTCTGTTACATGGTCGAATTATGTCACATGGTCAGATTATGTTGCATGATCGGATTATGTTGCATGGTCCGATTATGTCACATGGTCCGATTATGTTGCATGATTCAAATTTATGTCACATGGTCGATAATGTTCCATGGTCGGATTATGGCACAGGGTCCATTTATGTTGCATGGGCGATTATGTCACATAGTTCGATGATGTTGCATGATCAGATTATGTATCATGGTCGGATTATGTTGCATGATCGGATGATGTCACATGGTCCTATTATGTTGCATGATCGATTTATGTCACATTGTCGATAATGTTGCATGGGCGATTATGTCACATGGTCCGATTCTGTTGCATAGTTGAATTTTGTCACATGGTTGGATTATGTTGCATGGTCGGATTCTGTCACATGGTCCGATTATGTTGCATGGTCGGATTATGTTGCATGGTCGATTATGTCACATGGTCCCATTATGTTGCATGGTTGGATTTCGTCACATGGTCGGATTATTTTGCTTGGTCAGATTATGTCTTATGGTCCATTTCTGTTGCATGGGCAATTATGTCACATGGTCCGATTTTGTTGAATGGTCGGATTATATCAAATGGTCCGATTATGTCGCATGGTCGGATTATGTTGCATGATCAGAATCTGTCACATGCTCCGATTATGTTGCATGGTCCGATTATGTTGCATGGTCGGATTATGTTGCATGATTCGATAATGTCACATGGTCGATTTTGTTGCATGATCGAATCATGTCACATGGTCGATTATGTTGCATGGTCGGATTATTTCACATGGTCGATAATGTTGCATGGTAGGATTATGTCACATGGTCCAATTTTGTTACATAATCGGATTATGTCACATGGTCTGGTTATCTTGCATGATCCGATTATGTCACATGGTCCGATTACGTCACATGGTCGGATTATGTCACATATTTGTTGCATGGTCGATTATGTCACAGGATCGGATTATGTCACATGGTCCGATTATGTTGCATGATTCGATTATGTTGAATGGTTGGATTTTGTCACATGGTCGGATTATGTTGCATGATCGAGTTTTGTAGCATGGTTGGATTTTGTCACATGGTCAAAATATGTTGCATGGTCGAAAATGTTGCATGATCATATAATGTCACATCTTCGATTTAACTGCATGATCGGATATTGTCACATGGTTGATTATATTGCATAATCAGATTGTGCCACATGGTCGATTACGTTGCATGGTCGGATTATGTCAGATGGTCGATTTTATTGCATGGTTGAATTAGGTCACCTGGTCGAATTATGTTACATGATCTGATTATGTTGCATGATCCGATTATGTCACATGTACTGCATGCTCAGATTATTTCTGGTGATAGGTTTATGTCACATGGTTAAATTCTGTTAAATGAGTGAAATTTGTCACGTCATATTGCCATTTTGACACTCATACATATGTTGGTCATTTCAAAAATGCACTATAAGTTCTGTTATTCTATACATTGACAAAAAACAATTGCGTAATTCTACGTTTAGCGGTCGTAGCCAAATTACTACCTCCTCCACTTTTTTATCATGTTTTTGATGCATTCAGCACTTTCCTTATTTTGTATATAATTTTTGTTTTTTGCCACACTTGCAATTTATGTCATTTTAGACATTTATTGATGTGGTTTGTATTTGTTTTTTTTTCAATTTTATGAAATTTTCACCCTTTTGTGTTTATGATTATTTTTCAGATTAAATTTTTTTTCTGTTGTTTTATTTTATCACCATAAGAAAACGTAAAAACATATTGTTGGTGTTTGTCTTAATTATATTGGTCCTATTATAGCAAAAACTGTAAGGTAGTGTTGTTTCTAAAAAAAGTTACAGAGGTTGTATATAAGAAACGACCGATAAGTTCACGTAGAATTACGACAGCCTGTCCTTTGTCAATGTGTTTTTCGTCTTAAATTAGCATTCTAGAATAAAGTATGTCGATTTTTTTTAAAGGAAATGATCTTCAAGAAAAATCAGTCTTCCCTAAATTGTAGTTTTAATACCTATTAATGGTCTAAAACGACCCATATAGATAGAATGCAGCTTGCTCAACTGCATAACAAAAGGCGAATTAAATATAAGTATAAGCAGAAACAAAGCCGATGTCGTCGAAATGATTGCGCCCGGCAGTTATGCAAATAATGTTATCAACACACGAGCTTTGTATCAAACGCTTGCGAGAATAGCTTTCAGTGACTGCTTTGATCTAAACGCTTGACTCAGTGCAAAAGTGCTCGAACTGTTTCGCCTCATGCGTCTCGTTGGAATCAGTATTATGTTTTCATTTCCCTTCAGATCACATTGCAATCGCTAACTTAAAATGTTGATTTTACCTAGGATTCCGGAGCAAGCGTTATATTAACCATGTTTTCGTTCCATCCAAGAATTATAAACGGTCCTTTTCAGGGCCAAAAATATTCAGAGAGTTGTTCATGAACTTTTTGAAATTTTGTCGTGTGCTTTGAGTGGGCGGTATGGATGGGTAGGTGGTGGTGTGCGATGGGTGGGTGGTGGTGTGCGATGGGTGGGTGGTGGTGTGCGATGGGTGGGTGGTGGTGTGCGATGGGTGGGTGGTGGTGTGCGATGGGTGGGTGGTGGTGTGCGATGGGTGGGTGGCATGTAACGGCTGGGCGGTGTGAGATGGATGTGTGGAGGTGTGCGATGGGTGGTGGTGGTGTGCGATGGGTGGTGGTGGTGGTGAGGGTGGGGGTGGTGAGGTTTGGTAGGTGGTAATTAGCGATGGGTGGGTAGTGTGTTATGGGTGGATTGTGAGCGACAGATGGGGATGGGAAGTATGAAGAGTGATGTGGGAAGAGGGTGGCGGTTGGCGGGTGATGTTCCATGAGAGGTTTTTTTTTGTGATGGGAGGTGTGTGTGTGTGTGTGTGTGTGTGTGTGTGTGTGTGTGTGTGTGTGTGTGTGTGTGTGTGTGTGTGTGTGTGTGTGTGTGTGTGTGTGTGTGTGTGTGTGTGTGTGTGTGTTGTGTGATGTCATCTTAGCTGTCACAATTTTTTTCCGGCGCGCTGTTGGCCATCTCTGATGCTGCACATGTGACAAGTTTGAGTTTCTTTTCACAAATGAAAAAACCGTCAGTCGACTCCTTCTTTTATAAATTTCGTTGGCTGGAAACAACAAAAATCATTAAGGGGCGGGGCTTTCAAGTTTTTTTTTCCATTTTCGAATAGCCAATCAACGTTAAGCAGGCTTGGTATGTCTTTTAAGAAAGATGTCTCTCAAAGAGGCGTTTTTCGTGACGCGAGATCCGTTCGCGGATTTCAATTTACCCCCCTATAGTGTTGCCGTAAGACGTAATTCTACGTCAAAAACTGCTCGATATTGGCACATGTGCCAAACTCGGATGTTGACAAAATCGGATGTTGCCAAAATCGAAAGTTGTCAAAATCCAATGTCGCTAAAAACGAACGATGTCTGTATTGTGGTTGTTTTATGCGATTTTCAGTCAGTTACAGCATTTTAGAGCTAAGCGAAAGCCGTCATCTTGGATTTAAAGATGGCGTCTGATAGAGAAATTTGACTTCTACTCGTTTAGCCCTTCCATATTTTCAGTCATTTACAGCATTTTTAAGTTAATCGGTAGCCGCCATCTTGGATTTCAAGATGGCGTCAGATAGCAATAATCGACTTCTTCTTGTTTATCCCATTTAACTCATACCCATATTTTGTAGGTTTCATGCGATATTCGATGATTTATACACTCAGAAAAATACTATTAAGTATACCATAAGATTCTCTTATGAAGTGGCGCCATAAGAGAAATCATTGAAATTCATAAGATTGTCTTATGACGCGAATGAATTCTTTAGATGAACACCTTCTCCAATGATCTTTTGTTGTTTTTCATAAGAGAGTCTTATGAAAACAGGAAATGTCATGTTTAATGTAAATAGTTCAAGAAATTTGATGGATAAAACTTTTATTTTATTTTTTCGACATATTTGATCGAAACTATACCATGGTCACACACATAAGCAGGCTTCATTATGCTCATCTTGACCAAAAGGAGACAATGAAGTTTTTCGCTCCGAATAATTGTGAGTCTTTTTTTAATGAGCATTTCATCCTCTGCTACTGAGAGAGCGGGTAGATTTTTTTTCTCTAACGAATGATCACTCTTCTACTGATAGAGCACTGTTGGAGTGTGACTCTGACAACACTTAATTAGTGGTACTTTTTATCAGTGTGATGAATTGCGATCCTTGATTTCTCAGCCAGTTACTGAGAAGCTAATGAAAATTTATCCTAGCGAGAATGAGATTGGGTGACTGTGTGATTGAAATGCTCTCCAACAAAATGTGGGCTGCTTGATCGTTTTAAGAGTGAGAAAGCATATTTCTCCCAGGCTTTTGACAAGGAGATGAGAAAAACAGAGCCAAAATCAAGAGAATCGTAGAAGCCTGCACATAAGCACATAATCACCCGGTTCCATTCAACACAATCCTTCTTCCTCATCCGGTCCTTTGACCTTGTGCATTTTGCCGGTGATTTTCTGAAAAGTAAGTGAATGAAAAAGTATTTTAATTCACAAATGTTTTCAGCGTCATAATAAATAAACTATTACTCAAACTTACCATTTAGAAAATCACTTCTAACTATAAAAAAAAACTCCATAACTCCGTACGACGCGACGATGGAAAAATTACTGATAGAATGAGTAAATGTGTTCATTATTTTTTCACAATGCCGTTTCTTCTATTTTTCATACGATATTATTATGAAAACTGAAAGAATTTCATAAGACTCTTATGAAAAACAATTTTACACTCTTAAAAGCGGTTCATAAGACGCATCTTATGAAAATTATAATAAGAATTTGCCTGAGTGTAGCATTTTTTAAGTTAATTGAAATCAGTCATATTGGATTTCAAGATGCCGTCAGATAGCGAAATTTTACTTCCCTACTCGTTCATCTTTTTCACCTTATATCCCTCATAGTGGATGTTTCATGAGCTTTTCTAGTAATTTACAGCTTTGAAAAGAAAAGCGGAACATCTAGGATTTCATGATGGCGTCTGATAAAGAAATTCGACTTCTTCTAGTTTAGCCCTTTCACCAAATATCAATTGTTGGTATTTCATGCCATTTAAAGTCATTTACAACATTTTAAAATTCACCGGAAGCCGCCATCTTGGATTTCAAAATGACGTCAGACAACGAAATTCAACTTGTACTCTTTGATCTCTTTCACCCAACACCCATATTGTAAGGGTTTTATGCGATTTTCAGTCATTTATAGTATTTTGAAGTTGAGTGGTAGCCGCCATCTTGGAATTCAAGATGACATCGCATAACGATATTCGACTTCTACTCGTTTAGCCCTTTCACCTAATAACCATACTATGGATGTTTCATGAGATTTTCAGTAATTTACAGCTTTGAAAATAAAAGCGGAAGCCGCCATTTTGGATAAATGATGGCGTCAACCAAAAACAATTTCCACTATTTTGGACCTTTCTCTTAATACTCATATTGAAGAGATATTCATACCACTTCCGGTAATTTGAAGTTTTCCAAAGATTTTAATATATTTTTTTGAAAACTCAATACCATCACACAAAACTTATCAAAAATGTGTAAAAATGGGAATTCGAACTCAAGTATGTGCAATCTAACCTGAACGTGTCCTGTTTTGGCGTCTTGATAGAGAACTGTCACTAAGTTTTATGGCGGTTTAATAATCAAGAACTGAGTGCTATTATAAAACATGCAAAAGAAAGCTTGGAGCAAACTTCCAAGTTTGTGTTTTGTTGTAGTTTTAACAGAGCATTCATAACTCTTTCAAAACGACTAAAACAGTATGTTTAGTAAAAGCTTTATAAGCGTTTTCTAAACTTTATAAAAACAAATGGTCGAAACAATAATATAAGCATTTTTCATAACTATAATAAACCATCATAAAACAAGCTGCACTAAAAATGCCATAGTAAAACCATAATAAAACTTCCTAATGCTAGTTTGCTTAATCTGTGTTACTTGGGTAAAGGAGTTTTGACGAGGAGCAAGAAGTAGAATCCATAAAATCCTTGTTGATGTGACTCAAATAGTTAGAATTTATCAGATGCGGTATCTATAGTTTGTTCACATGAAATGTTCAGCAGGAATCAAAGAACATTTGAGATCCAAATTTATATTATTTTAAACTTTCAGTACAGCTCTGGTGATTTTTGAATGAAAAAATTACAAAATTTAAACTCGTTGCTGTAATTCAGGAGTGAATAAACTACTTCCAAAATTTTGATTGCTATTTGTGGCAGAAAAAGCAATTAAAAACAGTTATAGAAGGTGTAAAAATTTACAAATTCAAAATTTCCATACAAAGCATGCAGCGGTCTAGTGTGTATGCATATTTATTAGTTTTTCATACCACATTTTTTTTATTACCAGCTGCAGGCTGTAACAATTCTCGGCATTTGACAATGGGAGAAGAAAAATCTGGAAACTTCAGAGCTGTTGGATGTAACTACTTGAGTCTTTTATCAAAACTAGAAATGACTGGAATATCCATAAGAGTGTAATAGAAAATATACATTCTCCTCACTTCCGTGAACTTGAGATAGGTCATTTGAACGGTAGTGATAAAACGGCTATTTACACTGAGGTACAAGTTTACAAAACACTTCATTGGAAAAAATAAAAACATACACATCTCCTACAAGGGGTGTGTTGCGAAAAGTTAATTTCTCAACCGTCGCGTCCAGCTATTTCAAAATATTTTTGTCTCTTCAATCGTGAATATAAACATACCGGCGTATGGGTAATGATCACCATTGCGGGAAACGAACGCGAACGGTGATTACTTTTGCCTAGTCATTGCTCTAAAATCTATTCAACAGAAGGGTAGTGAAGCCTAACGAGGTAATATGTCTTCATTTAGGTAAATGTCTTGCATTACTCGATATATAGGAGGAGAATTGTTGACTCAAAAAGTCGATTGACAGGAAAAATGTTGATAAGAAGGAACATAACATCCCAAGGCATAAGGGCGTCTTACCCTCAAGTACCACTTTAATGGCGTTTTTGTTGTGATATCCACAAGTAGGTATCAACGTGAGCGCGGTTCTATACTAGGTTCTGGTCAATTGTTATTTGCACGCATCCATCTTCAAGTCTTGGGTAATTATCTAATCGGCGTCGTTTGTTGGAAAATGCCCTTTTTTGCCAATATCAACTTAAATACGTAACACCTTGATGATAAGATAGTGGAACAATGTTGGTACAGTAAACTGGCGATTGTGTTGCGACTGATTATTTTCTGCATCTCCGTTGAAGGTCAAAGATTTTGTTATTTGGGTTTTGAATTTGTATCAGACAATTTCTAGAAATAACTTCACGTATCTGAATTTCGCAATCGCAATACGTCATTCTACACCAGAGGCTGTAAGCTTCGCTGGGCTTCTGGTAATTCAATTTTGTTTGGATAAGCTAAAATATAGGCATACAGCGTGTTACAATCATCGCTGACATCAAACAACGGGTTAGATTTTCAGCTTTGTGCTACCATAAAATAGTCATTAAAGATCAGATGGCAATAAAAACTCAGCAAAAAAAAAGATTAAACAGAGTAGGTACCTCCAAGACAAATTGGGCTTTAGCTCAGCGTTTGCGAATTGAGTATTTTTCTGTTAAATCATTGTTGCCTTCTCTACCTTCGCTAGCTTAGTTGAGGACTGACTTCTTCTGGAAGTATGCCACATGAGACCGCTGAAAGCTTAATATAGTTCCACCTTCAACACATTAATGCTTTTTACACCTAAAAACATATTTATCTGAAAAGTTTGAAAGCGGTGCATTCAGACCTGATTCAGTTTTTTTTTAAATTTTTTTTAGTATTAAGTATACTGCCGTTTCAAGCAAAATTTTCCCATGTGTAAAAGGTGCAAACGAAAAAACGCGATTGAAATTTTAGCTATATTTTTAATATTTCTCTCAAACTAAAATTTCATCGGCAGTCTTTTCGTAGTACACAGTTCAAGTTTATCATTTTACAATGTTTTTGCCAAAAAATTACAACAAATGGAAAATGAGAGCTAAAAATTCTTTGTGTAACACTTTTGCGTAGAATTAGAACGCATACCGATGCATATTATACGAAAAACTGTCACACGGCTACACTTTTTCTATAATTTTAAATGCTCGTATAATTTCCATTTATCCAAAACAATCAAGTCGAACTGTAATTTAAGAAATACGCTCCTCTTTGTTTATAAAAAATGAGTATCGATCTTGTAAGTTGTGCCTACTGGAAAATGGTGATGAATTTTACTCTATGTAAATCACTAGAGGCTCCTCGCTCATCTTCCACCCACCATTTTAGTATTATTTTAGATCAATAACATTATATTGAACAGGTAAAATTCATTTTGAGAGAACGTTTTGATTCTATGCATTTTGCATGGAATTCTCGCTAGTGTGAATTCTCGCTTAGAAACATCAACATAGAGACAACCACCTTGATAAAAATTTCGATAAGTTCAGAACAAAGTACATATACTTGTTTTTGTTTGAATTCGAAAGTCAACATTAAAACAGAGTTTTTCCAGCAAAAAAGTGAAAATGACCCCAAAGGCACATGGGACAGTTTTGTTGGGAACGGCAGTATACATAAAAAAAACAAATCGTTCGAATATCTCCAGAGGTATATTGATGCGTAGAAATTCTACTATGGATTTTAAAGAAGTATTCGATTTACTTGACGGAAATTGCACTAGTTTACAAATTTTTTACAAAAATTGTGAACTTTATTGACCGACCCATATTTCAAACGTGAAATCAGACGCTGAAACCTGGAAATGAAATTAATAAAAAAAAAAACTAAGTAGAAAAGTTTTTGCGTCGTGCTCCCAATGGAAAAATGAAAATAAGTACTTGTACTATCTCAAGCTGCATATCATTAATTTGAAATCTTTTTTTTTTTAGATATTGATGGTGAACTTGAAAAACTACGGTGAAAATGATAGCAACAGTTTGAATGAATTCAGAAAAGGGGTTCGCGAAATTCGTTGGAGTAGTACAAAATTTTTCGAAAAGGATTTCAAGCATTTTTTGAACATGAGCTGAAACTGTTTGATGTGTTGTGAAAAGGAAATGAGAGAAGTTAGTCAAGTCTGTGATGTTCAAATAAGTGTAAAGTTTAAGTTTTAAGTGTTTTAGTTATTTTAGTAGTAAAACCTCATGCAATCAAATGGAACTATATGTTCATGAAAGTTGAAAGATTCTAATGCATATAATTTTGTTTTGGTATGTTTGCAACTTTCAAAGATATTGAACAATGAAAACATGCAATTTTTCTAAAGAAATCACTCAAAAACTACCATTAAACTTCAAAATAGTGACTTAACACCTTCATTGAAGTTATGTAGTTTTACAATTATCACAACTCTCTCATACAAAGTTAGTCCAAAACTCGCTTCGAATAAAGTTAAACGAATTTTTTGTTTTTTGAGGTAAGTTTTTGAAAAAATGTCTTTAAAACATGTTTTTTCAAAAGATAGAGCTTTGACGTCTTCAACAAAGTTTATTAACATTTGATGCTCTACTACTTTTTTTAAGACATCATAGTGATAAAATGAAAAATACAAAAAATAGAAAAAATATCTCACCTATAGGAGAATAGATCAGAAAAAAAACTACAACAAAATATGCACATTTTAAAATGATGAAACATTGTAGAACAAACTATAAAGCTATTTTGAAATTAAGCCATTAAAAAGCCCATGATCACGTTTTTCGAGATTTAAACCATTGCACTGTGCGCTGCATGCTTTGTATGAAAATTTACAATTCTTAAATGTTTACATCTCCCATAACTTTTTTGATTGCTGCCAGAAATAGCAATAAAAATTTTGGAAGCGATCCATTCAGTCCTGAATTAGCGCAACGAGTTTTAATTTTGTATGGAAATTTTTATGGGAAAACAAAATTTTTCATTCAAAAAATCGCCCGAGATGTACAGTTCCCCCACAATCATTAGTCATTTAACGTATCATTCCACCACAAAATATTCGTTTATTCGGGTGTTAGTGGATCAAACATCAAGCTTTGCATGGATTTCAGTCATTAAATATTCCCTTTTTGATTTCAAATATGATTTTGTTGTCAATTTTGTTGATAAATAGCATATTATCGAAACAATCAACGTTTTTCAAAACCACAATCATGGGTCAAAATTGTAACCCGTAACAATTATTAGTCAAATTGCTAACAACTATTAGTCACATAGAAGTCCATGGCAACACCCGAATATCAACATGGAAATCATCAATATTCTGGCAAACATTCAGGGGCATTCATTCCTAGTATACATTCAAGGGGCATTTGTGTTGTGCTATAGCAACCAAGAAATGTTTTGTTTTGCTTGCAAAAAAGTTACCCATTATTGTGTGGAATTGGGTGGGTTCTGTAACAATTATGGGTCACTTTTGTTTTGTTTTTTTTTTGGTTTTTTTTTTTAATTCAACTTAGACTTTATTTGCTTTTGCTAAATATGATTGTAATTTTGCATTTTGTTTGCTCAGTTTCATTTTTAAAATGTAAACTCATCCTTTGTGCTTATATGACACCAATTTATTTTGTTGGAATCTTTGAAATACTCGCATAAGGGGCTTAACGGTTTAAGATGTCAACCTTATAACATTGAAATCTTATGCGATAGTTCAGCACAAAATCGTTAACGTATGATAAAAACTATTCAAAAAGCAGTTTTACTGTTACCAAGCGCGCACATAATATTTTCAATGCATTTTGATGCTGTTATCGGTAATCTAAAAATAATAATATGATTATATTTCATTCAGTTCAGCAGATATCAGCAGTTTAAATGTCTGGTGACTAATAATTGTGTGTGACCCATGATTGTGGGGGGACTGTATTAAAAGTTCCAAAAAATTCAACTTTGTATAATTCTACATATTCTTTGATTCTTGCAGTATACAATTCATGTGAACAAAGTACAAACCTAAGTTGTACCTCAAAAAAGTTATTCGATGTTATACAAATTTTTTTTTAAAATAATTTTTTTACATTTTTGTCTGCTTATTTGAAAGCTGTGCAACCATAGGAAGGAAATAAAAAATCTCGAAAAGGAAAACGCTCATTTAACCATAGAGAGCAGCTATAATATGTGAATTACATCATTGTTTCGTGTTCAGACACTAAAAAAGTCAATTTCTTAACTGGCTTATACTTAAAAAAGTAGATAGAAACGTTTAAAAATGTATTTTAAACATGTTTGCCGAAAGCTGAAAACCAGTCACTGTAGGGGTATAATGAGAACCCCCCCCCCCCCCCCCCTGGGGCAGAATAAGCACCATTTATCGGGGCACGATGAGCGTTTTCTGCCGGGGAATCTAGCAGCGAACTCAACTCGATGAAGTCACAAGTCAAGCTGTAGCTCTAGTATTCAGTTGACTTCATCGAGTTGAATTCGCTGCTAGTTTTTACTGAAGAAAACACTCATCTAGCCCTGATTGATAGTGCTCTGTTCGCCTCAGGTAAACAAATTTATGTAAAAACGCGTTTTGAAATTGATTAAAGTGAAAAATCAAAAGATTTATAATGTTGAAAATTGAGCAACAATGTGTAAATCATGTTGCAGTGCGTACATTTGAGATCAAGATGAGTTAAAGGTCATAAAAGCTTATTTTGTGGTGCTCAAAAATTATAATATTTTTTCGTCACTTGAGAACCTAGCTGGTTATTATTAAATATTTCTGTAAAGTTGAAAAGGTTATTTATTTTTGGTGAAAAATTAATACTATAGGTAGTACGAAACAAATCCTCATGAAAATTTGTTTTAAAAAAAATACGTACTTAGAAAAAAGGAGTGCTTATTATGCCCTGGGTGGTCGTTATGCCCTTATCTCCCCAACCTACCTTGTAGAAATGAAGGCCTGTTTATTAGTCAGCTCGACGAACCAATCCATAAAATTTTGTGTTTTTTATCACTTCTCCTAATGATATTTTTGAATTGTGCTTGATAAAACCTCTCACATTCCTTAACTTCATGAAAATTGGTCGAAAAATCTGGCAGTGTTGCTAGTTTCTTCTCATGGAAAAAAGAATGCTCTGTTTGGGAGGCTATAACTTTTTTCTCGCTACTCCTACCGTTTTGCAATCTTCTGCAAAGTTGAAGCCAGAGAATTTTTCATTCCAATTGGCCTTTTTTTTACATCACGTGAGAACAAAATATTCAATGAAAACCAAGAAAGTGACATTGTCCGAACAAATTTTCACGTTTTTTTTTTCATACAAAATTTCAAATCAAAAGCCGAGTACCTAAATCTTATTTTTAAAACCTGCCAAAATTTTCTCGTTCGTTTTGACCAACGAGAAAACTTCTTGGAATACAGGCGTTTTGAAATTCGAGAAAAGTTGCAATTCATTACACCCTACTGTTAAAGCCTCCAGAGTCTAATACTTGTAGAGAGAATGAGTTTTGCCATGAAAGTCTGTGATTGAAATATATTTGTGCTGGAAAAAAGCTTTTTTCAGTTCAGTAAAAATATCAAATATGTAAATTAGTTTCACTTGCAGTGCATTTTCGGAACCTTTTTGTTAGGTACGTTATGGATGCTCCTGTGAGTATTCATTGAAATATTGAATCAAAAATTGTGGTTTTTCATAGCTGCATTGTGTAATTTTTTGAAAAAAAAAGTTTAAATTTTATCGTTGCTCAAAAAAATAAACATTATGCGATAATAACAGAAGAATTCCCATAAAACGATTATATTCTAAGTTCGCTTTAGTGGTTTAGCATATGTTTTTGTAGGGAAATTTTAGCACTTGAGCTTTCTATCTAATTTGGAGCCTAGAGACAACTACGATACTTTTTTCCTCACACACATTTAACATCAGGGTTTCATTTACGTTTTACATGTGTATTTGAAATTTTCGAATATTTTCTTCCGGTAACCATTTAAAAAAAACTTTAAAATTTTCTTCGGTTTGTTTTATATCAATTTAAAAAAAAAAACTTTTTTTAAATTTTCTTTTGTATTGTGGGAAATTTAAATATGTGCCTACATTAAACATTGTACAATCAAATCATATGATCTGTTATTGAAACTAGAGATTTCAAAGCTGTTTGGCACTTAAAATGATCACTTAATATTCAAATAAAATTGTATCGATAATAAATCCTCGATATTGTTTTATTTTAAAATTTGTAAAAGTATGAGCCTAAATTAGATTTGTGAGAGCTGAGTAGTTTAGTTCAGTTTTTTAATTTTGAATTTAAAATAACGGCGGTTTGTTTTGAGATTTTTTCACACATGCAACTTTCACGGTGTTTTTGAAAAAAAAATCTGTTAAAAGATATCATTTTAACTTAGAGGGGATTTATTTTTCATCACTTCGACGTATCTCATTACTTTATTTGATTTTAAATTTTGTCAGATAGATACTTAGGTACGCATAGTAAATTTTCACACAATTTCGAAACACAATCACGAAATACTGTAACTTTTGTTTCTAGAATCCTAAACTGCAAATCACTCATCTATTTATATAACTTTCGCAAATCATCCCCAATCAATCTTACCCTGGAAGGTTTTTCCGTTGATGGTGAAGATGACTTCCATTTTCGTTTTATTTGATAATAACTGCTGCGTTTTATCAACAGCACCATCAAAAATTTGATAACACCGAAGTCCAGTGAAGATTTGATAGGATAAATACGTCGGTGGCTGATTTGCACAAATCGATTTAAACGGAACTGATATGTCGCGTCGTCGCGGCACCAACAAACAAAAACACGCCTTCGGACCGGGTCTTTTTTTCGGGGATAAACTTCCTCTCACTACGACTAATCGCGAGCGAGTGGTGCTAAAATTTGCCGGCCGGCCAGTTGTATACTATTCTAAGTCGGGACGATTTCCGATTGAAGCGTGTTGATTTGTGTTAGTTCGCAATTTCAATGTATTTTCTGTAGGATGCAGGGCAAGCTAAGTGTTTGATCTTTGATTTGTCAAAATTGTGAAAATTGGCTACGATTTGACATTTGACGGATGGAATGTTGAAGAAGGGATGATTCTCAATGAATTCATTAGTATTGCAGAATAGTAAGTAGTAGACAGTAGTAAACAGTTTTCAGATATTTTAACTTTATACTTAGTTAATGATGATTATCTGCAAAAATTTCCTGTTGATCAAAGTTATCCCATTTTACGGTACTACTTGAACATCTTCATAACTGTTGGAATCAAGCTGACTAAGAGGATTTTGATTAAATTAAAACAGAAACGATTACGGTCTCAGTTCAAACCCGCCATTTTTATGTTGTAGTCAAAAAGTAACCCGGGGCACTATGTTCCCAACCTATACTGATTGCACTTTGTTGATTGGAGAAAAAGCAGCTTTTAGATCATCGACTTATTGACGATATATTACTTCACCAATCTGTAAACAAAAAGATTTCAAACTTTTATCATGATTACTCTTAAAATTTGAGGGAAAATAAGAAATAAATTTGTGATAAACTTGCAGAGAATAAGAGAAAAAGTTACGTCGACACGTCTCGCTCAGTCTAGAATAGTGCGCGCGCGCACCACCTAATCACGAATGGAAGCGTGCAAAATTGGCGTGCCATCGTGAAAAGTAATAACATCTGGCAATCGTCACTAGCGAGCGGCTATCCGCTATACCTACTAGACTAGATGTGACCAGTTTCCGACTAAGTCATATGTTGTGTGTTATCATTGCATTGTGTGTTACCTTTGTATTCACAGATTTTTAAATATGCAAATGTGCTTGACCGCAGCTCGTTGTATTTGAAATATTTCTACCGGAGAAGCGTTGGTGTGAATAGCTTCAGTACAGATTTGGTGTTGTGTCGGAGAATATGTAATTCATTCCATTTTTTCGGAAGGTTAAGGTGTGTCATATGTTTTGACTCTTAAAAACATTTATTGAAGGAATGGTTTTTATAGATGTCAGTTTCTAGTTAAACATTTGAGTAGATATACTTATACTGATATACTAATTATCACCTTTCGGATGGTTGGAATTTGAACTAACAGAAGGCGTTTAGCTCACCATTCAGTATCAAACACCAATGGAAGATTGAATTTGAGAGAAGTGTGGAGGTTGGGTACTGTACCCAGGGTACATATTCTCTGGAAACAGAACTGATCTTAGTGTTGAATGTATCAAATTTAATAATGAAGCGTAAGCTAAATTCATGAAAAGCATTTGATCTTGGCGGTTGCGATCGATGATGGAAGCACAGCATTTGGAATGCGTTTGAGCTCATCATTGCTGCCAAACATAAACATAGGGGGGCTGACATGAGATACACCAATTATCACGCAAATTGTGCAACCAATGATTGAAATTGTGGTAAATTGCGGCTAATTGTGCGGGAAAATGAGCAAATTTGTGTTAAATTGAGAGAAACAAGTGCTCAGAGAGAATAAAATTGTGCGAATTATTGCAAATTGTGCAGTAATTGTGGAATTTTGCTCATTAGCTTTCCTAATACAAACAAGCGCCGATGTGGTCTAGCGGATAGACTGGCGCGAGTCTAGTTTTGGTATGCCAGGCGAACTGGGTTCGATTCCCGGTATCGACAAGCAAACTTTTGGGTTCGAATCTCATAAGTGGCCGACAAGTGAGATGTGTTTCCTCATATAACTGACTATATAATAAGAATGTTCAATCAGTTGCCAGCTGACCAGGTATATACACGGATGCCGGAAAACTTGTAAGTAAACTAGCCCACCTGATTGACTCGCTCTTCCAAAATATACCTTAATCTTCACACGCAATACATTTACTCCACAACAGTTCATACGAAGCCATGGGGTCCGGGTAGGGTGTACGCACTGCATTGGAGATTTGTCGAACTAAATAATTATCTAAGAATACATGTAAACACATACTTAGGCAGAAACTGCGGTGAATCTGTGCACCCATGGTGGATTGATCACTTTTTCAATATTTTTCGATTATATTTTCTGTTAAGGGGAATGTGGCATGTTTCATATTTTTGAAACCAGTACTGGACTCCTATGATCGTAAAACATGGTTGCAGAAATTTATAAGACTTTTTAAAATTTGTTTTAAAATTCGATTTCGTCTCTGTTCAGAATTTGATGCTTTGGGATAACATGGATCAGTCTCTGTTTCGACAAAAAATATGAAATTGAAGCATACTGATTTTAATTTTTTTTTTTAAATTTAAATATTTTTTAAAGAATTAATGGAACATTCTGAATAAAATATAAAATAATGGAACAGTCTCAAAGTAACTTGTATGTACATAATAGTAGATCAAATCTTTTTTACAACTAAGAGCAAGTTCACTGGTGTTGAAAAAAAAGTGGTTGAAATTTTGACATTTTGAAAATTTTACCATGCAAAAATGTTTTCAAGATCTTTGGGCGTTGTATTTTTTTACAGCACTGTTTCTATTTCAACCGTATGTGATAGAAATAATGCTATTTTTGCATCACAGCATGCGAAACTACAACACGAGTTGTTAAAAAACTTGAAGGCCACAGATCTTGAAAATGTATTTGCATGGAAAATTTTCAAAATGTGCAGAAAGTGACAAAATTTCTACCACTTTTTCCCAACACCAGTGAACTTGCTCCAATTAGTAGTAGACTGTGTCTCATTTGTCAGAATAATTCATCGAGAATAAAATAAACAAAATTTAAAGAATAAGATATAAAACAGAACGGTAAGGCCATATACGTAAAGCATATACGAATGCAAACGAATGTTTAGTGCTACTTTTAAACTACAAGTGTGATCGGTGCTATCTATATATATAAAAATGAATTTCTGTCTGTCTGTCTGTCTGTCTGTCTGTCTGTCTGTCTGTCTGTTCCCTATAGACTCGGAAACTACTGAACCGATTTGCGTGAAACTTGGTAGGTGGGGGTATTGGAGGCAGGGGAAGGTTCCTATTGTGGTTTGAGACCCCTCCCTCTCTCATGGAGGGGGGGAGAGGCCTCCCAAAAAAAAGACCATTTTTTGCATAACTCGAAAACCAATCAAGCAAATGGTATCGAATTTGGCATGGGGTGGTATTTGGGAACGAGGAATATTTCCATGAATGTAAGGTACCCCTCCCTCCTCTCAGTGGGGTGAAACGAAGGAGGGAGGGGGCCTACCTTACAATTTTTCAAATAACGGGAGAAATAATCAAGCTAATGGAACCAAATTTGGCATGGAAGGGGAATGGAATACGAGAAATGATTCTATGATTATTTCAGACCCCTCCCTCCTTCCAGTGGAGATACATGAAGAAGGGGGGGGGGCTCAACCCTTTTTTATTGCATAACTTGAAAACTATTCGAGCAAATGAATCCAAATTTGACTTGGAAGGGTACTTGGGAACGATAAATAGTTCTACGAACATTTGGTACCCCTCCTCCCATCCAGTGAGGAGATAGAAAGTGGGGAGGGGGCTTCGTTACAATTTTCAGAATTACTTAAAAACTAATCAAGCAAATCAAACCAAATTTGGCTTTGGAAGGTATTTGATTACAATGAATGTTTCTATGATATTTTGAGAACCCTCCGTTCTTCCAGTTGGAAAATCTTAAGGGAGAAGGGTGCTTCCTTACAATTTTTTACGCCACTCGGGAACTTACCCAGCAAATAGAACGAAATTTGGCTTGGGAGGATATTTGAATATATAGATATTTTTTGTGAATATTTGGTACTACTGTCTCCTTCCAGTGGGGTGATAGGAAGGAGAGAGGGTGGCTCCTTTACAATTTTTCGCATAATTCAAGAACTAATAGAGCTAATGGAAATAATTTTGACATAGGTGAGCATTTGGATACGTAAAATAGTTATTTGCTTATTTCAGACTTCTTTCTCCTTCAATTGGGGATACAGTTAGGAAAGACGGGAGCTCACATACGATTGTTTTGCATAAACCAAGAACTTTTCTTACAAATGGAACGATCCACTTCTTCCAGGTAGGGGATAGGTAGGAAAAGGGGCTTTGATACAAATTTTATAGAATAACTCGACAACTAATAAAGTAAAACACAAATTTTCGAATGAGATAGTATCCGAGCACAAGAAATGTTTTTTTGCTGTGGTTTAGCAACCTTTTCCTCCATTCAGTGGAACGATATAAAGTGGGAAGAGGGTCACTCATACACTTTTTTTAATATTTCGATAACTAATCGAAAAAATGGAATCAAATTTGTATGTATGGAGCATATTTGTTTACGGGAAATGTTTCTTCGATGGGTTGAGACACCCTTCTCTTGCCAAAGGGGAGATATAAAGTGGGGAGAGGGTCACCCATTTTTTTAATAACTCGAGAACTTATCGAAAATGGAGCCGTATATGACATGGGATTGTATTTGTATACAAGAAGTGTTTTTCAGATGATATAAGACTTCCCTTCCTTCCATTAGGGATAAAGAAATGGGGGAAATGGTCACTCTAACAATTTGTATAATAATTCGAGAACGAATAGGTAAAATAAGTGTCCCGTGACGTTATTTTGTTACAAAAAATGTTTCTATGATAGTTTAAAACCCTCTGCACATTATAAAGGGACAACGAAGATTTCATATGCAAAAAAAAATATTTTGGCATAAGCTATAAACTTATGAAGCAAAGAAATCCAGAGTCATAAAAAGGATTAAAACACGGACCTATTTAGTTAAAAATAAATAAAGATTTCAAAATAAAAAAAATGCATTTTCCTTTTGGAAGAAACATTTCAACAATTTTGAAATTGAATTTTAAAATTTTGTGCGAATAAATAAAAAGTTAATAACTAAGTACCACAAGATTCAATAACTTATGGAAGGTGTAGCAAATCCGGGTCAGCTAGTATATACATATAATAGTCAACTTTAATCCACTATATGAGCTTGAATGTTTTATTTGTATGTTTTAAAGGTTGTCCTTTTGTACTAGTTAGATTTATTAGTTTTCGTCTCCGTAATCGCGAAACCATTATGGTGAATTTTGATTTGATGGTAAAGAATTAAAAATAATTTTTCAGAATTTTTAAGTTATAATAAATAATATTATAATAATGATAAAACTTTGAGCTTCTTCTTGAAAAACTATATTGCAGTTGTCTATTCTGGAAAATTTTATTTAAAATAATTAATCGGATTTAGTACCATATAATTTATATGATTTTTGTATTCAATCTGGGTAACGATTTTTATTGAGATTTTTTTTCTATAAATTCAAACTTAACTTTCAACCTTTTTTCCTCTTGAACTTCGATTTTTATTATTTCCGTATTCCTTAGCAGTGATGGCTTGATGGTTCTTATGTAGAAAATCGTACCACATTTTAAATCGATTCTTGATTGCTTTTGTAAAGGAATGGAGTAAAGCTCCCGGATCTGCAATCGATCTGCACTGTCTAATAGTCGAAGGTGATATCCGAATCAATGATAATTTTTAACACTTTCTTCTATCTCGCCATTTTTTGATTGAATTGTGGGAAGCAACCTACGCTCACGCATTTCTTCACATATGCACACATTTTTGAGCCCTTGGTATCCAAATATTTGTTGATGTGGCGTTTCAGTTTTTCATCCAGAAATATTTCTCCAAGACTCGGCTAGGCTAGGACTCTAAAAAAGTTTATTTTTAAACGAACACACACATATAGGATCTCAGTGAAACTTCATGTTCCTTTGCAGAGAACTAAATTCTACTTAATAATAAAGCGTACATCTTTCAAGGGTTTCATGGCTAGCATCGTTCTGATGCTAACACCACCAGCCCACAAAAAAAGTACCTTGTATGCCGTGATCGAGATTCGATCTCATGACCTCTGGCTTGGAAGACTTAAACGCTATCCTCTAGGCCATGGTCAATGGCTGTAAAGTAACAGCATGTTCAATTTTTGAAAACTAATTCATGTTGAAGATTATCATCTTACGATAATTCTTAAATAATCCTTATTGCTCTGGACTGGAAAGATTCTAATTCCGTGTAGAGTGTAGGCTTTCCTCGCTGATGTACTTTGGCACAAAATGGTTTTTCCGGAAACTGAAAATTAAGATATATTGAATAATACACGGGTTTTAAAAGTATGAACGATTGCGTAGTTCAATATTTCTTACCTCATTCTTTCGCGAGTTACTTTGAAAGCGTTACCTAACCGGCACACGCTTCGAGGTCCCCGGGATAGTGGATGCTGTGACGGGCGTGAGTTATTATGAAAGCGTTACCTAACCGGCACACGTTTCGGGGTCTTCCGTACCAGTCTGAAGTTGACGATAGAGGAAAAGGAGAAGGAGGAAGAAGGATAAAGCAGAACGATGATCAAGGAGAAATTGAGGAAAAATTGAGAAAGAGGAAAAGGGTGAGATGTATAAGTGCATGAGCACAGCCTACCCCTTGATGTAGTATCATAGGGTGAAACCAAGGGGCACATCTGGCACACGAAGCCCAAGGTGGTTTTAGTGGGACGAACCCACAGACGGCAGCAAACACCCGGCTGTTATGGTTTGAAGTCAAATTTCCATCTTGTAAAAAAAAAAAACCTCATTCTTTCATCCAAGTTTGATTAATTTTCTTTAAACAACGAAATTTTAGAATTTTCCCATCTGATTTGAAAAAACACTTCGCGTTTTTACATTTGTTCACATAACATCATCATTTTGATCGCAGTGTCTCCTGTGGCAATGTGGGGTTATATTAAAAATAATTTTAATTTGAATTAATTGGAAAAAAATGGACAAAACTTTTCATGAAACAAACTTGTATACAATTAACATTGCACAAAATTGGAAAATAGAGATAATTTAGATAAAAAAAAATCGAAAAAAAACGTAGATTCCCAGCTTCTACAGTTTGGCTTTCGCTCTTTCAACTGTTTGAAGTTTTATTAGGTTTTTCAAATGAAATAATAATCACTATGTTTGTGAGATTCCAACTCTTCTCTTTCAATTTTTATCACTTTGTTGTCTTCTACAAAGTTGTAGCCAGTTGTAAATCTACAATTCAAATCTTCACTCAAAATTTAAAAAAAAAATCTGCTAGATTCAGTGGTCATTTTTAAGTGTATCATCATTATGTTCCTGAAATCAAGAAATAATTAACAGTTCCGATAATCCCTTTCTCTGATTTTTTGCACCCTTCCAAATAAACAAACTTCAAATCAAATCTGGTTTTATGTCGTTGGCACAGATAATCATTGAAATAATAATTTAAGTTGATTTACTCAGAGTGTTCTCGATGAAATGACGATTTTGAAAGCATATCGATTCCTTTCTAATCACTCGATGCAAACCATTGATTTCGAAGTATGTATAAATGTCTAACACTTTAATTTTTGGAACTTTTGCAAAGATTCGATTATGGAAAAAAGTATCGGAAATTATTGAACAACTTTTGTTTAGATGTCTTGTTTATTATGACCACCACCAAAAATAAAAAGTACGAACTATCTTAATCCATTTTATATTGCTCGATTGAGTTCCCGGCCAACAGGTACACCTGATCCGGTGTAGTACCCGACCCTAGAGGAATCCAATCGTTCCCTAATCCTGCATCTTTCCTGGCAGACATCAAGGCATACCTCAAGGCGAAAAGAACCACCACCGACATATTCATCGGAGGCTCTCCGGTAGCCTTTGATCTTAGTACCCCATTAGAATTGCTACTGTTACGCAGAAAGTTCACCCGGAAGTCGATCGGAATATCCTTCGCTCCCGGAGGCTTGAAGTTCCAGGTACGCGTGGTGAGCAGTTCCCCAGTTGTACTATCGCAAACGAGCGCTTCAGTAAGGTAGTACCCGATTCCCATCACAAATGCTCCCTCGATTTGGCCGATATCGATGCCGGGACTCATACTTTCTCCTGTGTCTTCTAAGATGTCGACACGCCTTATCTGAACGTTTCCGGTAAGGATGTCTACTTCCAGTTCAGCACAGGTGAGCCCATAGATCAGGTACTGTTTCGTATCGCTCTGGTTCCATTGAGCTTCTGCACAGAGGTCAACGTTTTTCAGTGCAGCCAGTTGGACGATATTAAGCCAGTTCGCAGATGGGTTACTATCGCGGAAGGGTTTTAGTCGGGCCAGGAGCATGTCGCAAGCTTTTTTGGCAGCCTGAAAATTGAAAGTTTTTTTGATAATGAAGTTTTAAATTTGATAGCAGGGCAGTTGCTTACATAACAAACGGCTTCACTGGTTGTGGAATATCCGGCAAGGGATGCGTTTGGAGAAGTGTAGTTAGCCGAAGGCTTCACGCTGATGTTTTCCATCGGAATCCCAAGTGCGTAAGCTACCACCTGGATAACTTTAGTATTTAACCCTTGACCCATTTCAATGCCTCCATGGGTAATGGCAACAGATCCGTCTAAACCGAAAATTGAAACGATACAATTCAGCTGTCCATAGTAACTAAGAACGTATTGAAGGGGAACAATAGCAATTCCTCGTTTCTTCCAACGATTGTTGCTGTTGAATTCATTGATCGCTTTTTTGCGATCGTCAAACTCTACGTCCTTACGGAAAGCAGGTAGCAATTGTTTGATCTTGCTATCGTTTGCCAAATTCACCATACGAACTTCCAAAGGATCCAGTCCCGTTTCGTTAGCGATATGCTCCATGATGTTTTCGACCATGGCAACTCCCTCAGTTGTTCCAGGGGCTCTACAATAGGTATTACTGGGTGCATCCGTTTTTACGGCTTTTCCTGAAACTTTCCAGGCGCTGTTGTTATAGCAGTTCTGAAACGCTGCTTCGGCCGCTGATGTTACTCCTTCATTGAGTGTCGTTCCATAGTCCTGAGCGAAATTGTTGACTAACTTTATAATACGGCCTTGGCCATCAACATCGACTGAATAATCGCTAATAGCGCCCATTCTTTTCCCAATGGTCGACATATTGGTTTCTAATGTCAAAATCAATCTAACAGGACGTCGCAAAAAGTAAGCTGCCAAAGCACAAGCGCAAGCAATTTGTGAGGATCGAGAAATTTTTCCACCGTAACCACCTCCCAATCTTCGAACATAAAGATTTACACGATGTTCAGGAATCTTCAGTGCTTGAGAAATAGCAGCTTGTGACAGATCCATCCATTGGGTAGACGAATATACATCCAGGCCATCTTCGATTGGAATACACACACAACACTGTGTTTCCATACTGAAATGAGGCTGATTGCCCAGCATGAATCTTCCTGCGATTGTTTTGTTACCAGCCACAATTTGCTCCAAGATCTGCTCTTTGTTTCTATTGCCAACATCGAAGAATCGATTTTGCGCATCAACTTCCATCACCGACTTCAACGTCGCATACACCGCACGGTTATTGCTCTTCTCGTAGGTAATATTGACAGCTCGCACGCCTAATTGCGCTTTGTCGAACGTTTCGGCTACTATCAACCCGGCAGCTTGACCATTGAACTTAACCTCCCGACCACAGAATATTTCATCTACTTCGACATTTCCGTACTCTAGCGGCATGAAGTTGTTCGAGCCAGGAATATCTTTGGCCGAAAAGAACGCGACTACGCCAGGGATTTTCTGTAACAAAAAAATAACTCTTTATGTCAAAGTTTATCTCTTAAAAAATCTCCAAAGTTACCAAAGCATCCGAAGCGTCTATTTTCGCGATCTTTGAGTGAACATGTGTTGCCAGAACAAATGCCCCCCAAAGCTGTCCCGGAATCGGATCGATATCGTTGATAAACTTCGCTTCTCCAGCCGTTTGAACTTGGGCTTCCACCTTCTGGACATTTTTCGTTAAGGGCCAATTTTTCTTGTAGGTTGCGTACGATTGCTGACCCGAAGATATAGGACGCTTCAGAACGTAGCCTCCGGATTTGAACTCCGGCTTTACCGGACCCCAACCTTCGGCTGCCAAGCTTAGTACCGCTTTATAGAACAGTGAGATGGCTAGATTTTTCCGATACTCATCGGAGACGTCCGGCAGGACCCAGTCAGGGTTAAGCTCACCGGCCAAGGAGTTCATCGCAGCTTGAATGGTGTTATTGTCGAATAGGGCTTTATCTTTCAGTAAATCTTCAGTCGCTGAAGCGTGGGTGAACTGGAAGCAAGAAGTTAAGTAATTCTGAGTTATAGGAGAAATTTACTTTAAAAACTGAATCAAACTTACACTAGGGTTAATTCCTCCGAAGTATATTCTAGCGGACTCTATTTTCGATTTATCTGCATTCAATTTAATCAGAAAAGCAGCGTTGACATAAGCATGGGCGTTTTGAGCGCGGCCCATAACCTTGAAGGATCTGAACAGATATACGCTGGGATCTAGGCTTGGAAGGATCACACTTTTGATCACTTTCTTATTCATGTCCATCGAAATGAAGTCCTGAGGAGCAACATTGGACACCTTGCCTCCTGCCTCAGCTGCAAAAAAAAAATACAAATCAATTATTTTCATTTCAAATAAAGGGTGTCCACGATGAAATTGCCACAATATAAAATTGCTCTAACTTTTAAATCGTTGGGTAGAATTTAATTAAAATTTGGGTAGATTTAGTTCAAAGTGCCTTGTTTACATACAGCAAGTTTTAAAGTCCTGTGATCAAAACTCGCGGAAATGGAGTCGAAAGAACAGCTCGTGCGTGATAAAATCTTGCGCATTCATCACGAGAACAAGGATCTCTCGCCTCGTTCACTCGCTAAAATGTTCGGAATCACGAATTCCACAGTGTCGCGAGTGATTAAGCGGTTCGAGGAACGATTGATCACCGATCGGAAGCTCAGAGGTGAAGGAAAAAGTAATCCGCACAACACCAAAAATCACAACCGCGTAGTTGGGGTTTTCAACCGAAACCCGAACGCCTCCGTTCAGGATGTGGCTAAGAAGCTGCACTTAACCGAAGATTTATCCAGATGGCCAAAACTAAGGCTGGGCTTCGAACGTTTAAGGAACGAAAGGCCCTTAATCGCGACGAGAAAAATGTTCCAGGAAGTTTTACCTCAACATGCTGACAAAAGTTGGATGCTGCATCATGGACGACGAAACATATGTGAAGGCCGACTTCAAACAGATCCCCGGCAACCTGTTTTTCACGGCCAAGGGTAAGTTCAGCATTCCGGAGCATGTCCGCACTCAGAAGATGTCCAAATTTGCGAATAAATTCCTGGTTTGGCAAGCCATCTGCACGTACGGGCACGGGAAACGAGTGCACCTTTCATGACCCAGGACACGATCAACGAACAGGTGAACATGAAAGAATGCCTCCAAAAGCGGCTGCTCCCTCTCCTGAAGGCCCACAACGTCCCAACAATCTTCTGGCCGGATTTGGCCTCATGCCACTACTCCAAGGACGTGCTGAAGTGATATGCGGTCAATAAGGTCAATTTCGTGCCAAAAAATGTTCAACTCTTACAACACTCCGGAGCTCCGCCCCATCGAGAAGAACTGGGTGATTATGAAGCAGCATCTTCTTAAACGACCTAAGGTAGTGAAGACAGTCGAGAAACTGAAGAAAGTATGGGTTCACATGCAAAAAACGGTCGATTCACAGGTTGTGCAGAATCGGGATTAAGGCCAAGGTGCGGGCATTTGCGTATGGACTGTAAATAAAATACCAATAAAATGGTAAATTTTTTAATCCCTGAAAATTTGAAAGCAATCGGATGAAAACTCGAATTAAGCAAATCATCTTTGTGTGTGGCAATTTCAACTTTGTGTGTGGACACCTTTGATAAAGACTTGGGGAGGAAAGTTGTCGATGACCAGAAAACATTGAGTTTTCGAAAACGCCTTATCCTAAAAATGTTTTGACTAGGTAAACATTAGTTAAATAGGGTAAACAGCAGCCTGATATGGTGTCCAGATCGACCACGTTTTGATAGACAGCCGGCACTTCTCGGACATCATCTGTCGAGGCGCCAACATCGAGTCAGACCACTATCTGATGATGTCAGTCGCAAACGGTGGCCTGTGGGGCACCAGGACGCACTCCAAAAGAATGAAGTCCTTTCTGCGCTAAAGCAGGGCACTGGCGCAGTGGACCTTTATATTTCCCTAGCTACTCGTGGGACAAACATGAATCTAAACAACAACAACAACAACATCAGAAACAGAAGGAACGTCGAGACAACTGACGTAAGCTCGGACGAAGGAGGAGAAGGTAGAAGAACGCAGACAGAGGTCTTTGCAAAGAGAGGATTCCTTAGGTCTCCTCCACTAAGCAAAATAGTAAGGAAGCTAGGAAAGGAGGATGGCAAGGAGGTTGCCAAGGAAGCGGGGAGAAGCCAGACCGCAGATGAGTCCACTGAAACCTCACTAGTTTCCAGCAAAAGGAGCAGGTCCCAGTATGCACCAGCTTTATGCACCAAGGGGCATAAAAAATGTGGCCTTTTGCTGGTACGGTATACGAAGATGCAGACGGAGAAAGCAGTGCAGAGCGCTGGCAAATGGTTCGTAATAGAAAGGAGAACGCGAAAAGGAAGCTTGTCATGAAGCCAGAACCAACTCCAAAACCAAAACCTCAACGGGTAATGTTCTTATCGTGGAAGCGAAAGAAGGCATATTTAACGTATGCGGACTTGTTCCGGAAGCTACACGTAGAGCCAAAGTTATCTGCTCTTTGCGAGAGGGTCACCAAATCAAGACGCACCCAAAAAGGCGAGAGGAGCTCGAGAAAGCACTCTCCAGCATACCTGGTATGAGCAACGAATCAGTAGCTATAAAGCTGAGAAAGGCGTACGGTGAAATGCATATTGCAACGATTCCGAAACAAATGTAACGCTGCTTTAATTGCTGGGCTTTGGTCACCAATCCCGAAGCTTCCACGGACGCGACCGATCACGATGTTCCGAAGATGTGGTGAAGAAGGACACTTCGCTAGAGTTTGTAAAAATCAACCGAAATGTCAGACGACAACGCTCACGGTGGCTTGGACTGCCAGGCATACAAAAAGGCAAAGACAAGCCAGCAAAATTGGATGTAATCCAGCTAAACCTCAACCATAGCTAGGTTGCACAGCTACTGCTGGTTCAAACGGTAGGCGAAAGGAAGTGTGATGTGGCGCTTTTATCAGAACCATGCAGAATTTCGCCTGGAAATGGTAATTTAACAGCGGACAGGTTTGGCTTAGCTGCTACACTCCACCAAGATGGACGATCGGGGAGTTCAACACAATGTTGGATGAACTCACTTACGAGCTGACAGGAAGGGCCCCTGTAGAAATAGGAGGAGACTTCAACGCTTGAGCGGTTAACTGAGGTAGTAGGCGCAACAACCCTAGGGGCCACAGTCTGCTAGAGTCCTTCGCGAGACTGGAGGTTGAGCTTTGCAACACTTGATCTATCAGCAGGAAGCATCGCAGTTCAATAATGCTGAGCAGCTGACGAATATGATGGTAGCGGTGCGCGACATGACCATGCCCAGAAGGAAGACGCTGACGTGGTGGCGACGACCAGCTTACTGGTGGACCTCAAGAATTGCTGAGCTTCGTACTAGCTGCCTAAAAACCAGAAGACGAGCTCAACGGGCGAGAAACGAAGCCGGTAGAGCAAGGCGTGTAAAGCTTCAGGTGTTGCACGGAATCGTCCATCTTGTGACAGGCAATCGTAATCGTAGGCATGGTAGGCGAACAATTCGCTGTCAAAAAGCGCTCCGTCTCCACCCCCCACCAATGAGAAACTTTTGGTACCCCTTGCCTACTTTTTGTCAATATGCATCCACCCGTAGCTGGAGGCACTCTGCGATAGAGAAACGAGAGGTGCCGTTTACGGAGCAGCCAGGGTTGCACTTAAGCGAGCTATTAAAACTAGTAAAGAGAACAGTTACAGAGCGTTATGCCAAAGCATAGATGATAACCCATGGAGCCAAGCCTAGAGAGTTACACTGGCGAGATTCGGTGGCCCAAGGTCGCCGACCGAAAAGTGTCCGGAAAAACTGAAAGAGATCGTTGCACATATTTTCCCGCAGCATGGCCCGACGCGGTGGCCACTTACCCCGTACGACGCGGGTGCCCACAACATCGAGTCAGTAACGAACGATGAACTTGTGGCTATCACTACTTGCAGTGAATATGGCCCCTGGTCCGAACGGAATCCCGAATACAGTGCTGAAGGTGGCGGTGCAGACCATTTCGGATACTATCAGCACAGCTTTTAGAGTGGTGCTACAAAAGTGTCTCGACGAGGGATCTTTTCCCAATTCGTGGAAAATTGCGCAGTTGGTGCTACAACCGAAACCTGGGAAACCCCAAAGGCATCCATTATCATACAGACCCATTTGTCTGCTGGACACCCTTGGTAAGCTACTGGAGAGGATAATATTCAACAGACTTACTATCTACACAGAAGGCGAAAGTGGACTGTCGGGCAGACGGTTCGGTTTTCGGAAGATAAAGAGATCCGGGAGATTTGGGAGATCTACGGTGGACGCCATTCGAATGGTGACAAAAAAAAAACAGACAGGTGTTCGTCACTGTGTCCTTTCGACGATTGACGTTAAGAATGTAACAAAGTCACCGTTAGTGCGCCAATTTTTGAAAATTCACAGAGTTCAACTCAGATTGTCTCCAAAGCTCTACGGCCAACTTTTTGTTCGGCACTGAACGGTGGACAATCTTCTACAAAGAAACGTGCAATCGCCCTTTTGAAAACTCCTTTTAGATCGTTTTCACTTTTTTTTTTTTTAATATTAGATATTTGTCGTTCTGTAAACTTACCTATCACCAAAGAGGCTCCGACTCCTTCCAAAAGTATGTAGATATCGGATGGAAATTCGTTGTGTTGATTTTTGATGCTCAAATTTCCAGCAATTGTACCAGTATTTCTAACTGGTACATTGGCAACCAAATCTACGTGCTTTAACATCCCTTTGCAATAGCTGAAATTGTTGTTTTTCTTAGCAGCCTTATCAAGTATGCTCATGAACTCCGTGAGGGACACGTTGCCTCCTACAGTCAGCTCATTTCCTATGTCGTAGGCATTCAACTCATCGATGGCGTTTATGTCGATGAACACTTGAAGGTCAGGACTACGTCGATACACACCATGAGCAGTATTTCCTCCAACCAACATGTAAGGACGCTCTCCTATTTTATCGAATATTTCAAATATAGCAGCAATATTGTACACTTTGTACCATTCAGATCCATCAGCAAACACCATGTGGACGGATCTCTTAGTTTCAGAGATGCTTCCAGCAACCGAACACTTTCCCGCACAAGCATCTCCAGTCTTAGGACAAATCGTCAAGTCCTCAATGTCCTTGCAAACATCCAGCAACTTCTGATCGGCATTAACGGCCAACGATTTGAACGCATCCAAAATCGGTCGATATCCGGTACAGCGACAGATGTTTCCACCGAAAGAGTTTTCGATTTCCTTCATCGATACTTGACCCTTCTTGGCGTCCAACAAACTATACATATTCATAACCATACCGGGTGAACAATATCCACACTGAGCTCCGTTAAAGTGCGCTAGAACCTTCTGAACCGGATGGTAGCCTTCCTTCTTGCCACCGATACCTTCGACCGTCAAGATATCCGCTCCGTGGCAAGCGAACACCGGAAAAAGACACTGAAATGAAAACGATGTTGCAATTTCAATAGCTTTGCGGATGAATCTTAAGCGAACTTACCGAATTGACAGCCCATGATGTTTTTGCCTTCGTTACCGGGTGGATTCCGCAGATGTTGACGATACATACTCCACAACCGCCCTCTAGGCACATGAACTTGGTTCCGGTCAGATGAGCATGGTTTCGGATGAATGTGTTCAGCGAGGTTTCCACCGGAACCGATTTGCTGTTCACTGGAAGCGTTAAAGCAGTTAAGTTAGATTCTTAAGCCATGTTGATTGAAAATTTTTGAATAAAAAATTGAGTTTCGAAAAAAAATGCAACACTTTGTTTTGTTAATAACTTTCGAATACATAGATGGAATTTTCTGAGACTTTCAGTGAAACTACCTAGTTATGTAATGTGTACGTGTACAAAATTTGGTGACAATCTGTGGAGTGGTTCTTAAGATATCGCCCAATACTGAAGTACATTGACAAAATTTTTTTGGGCAGGATCGAAAAAAGACAAGATAGTCCCAGTGGTAGGCCCAAAACCAGCTGAAAATCAACTATTGGACCAAAGTTGACACAAACAATCGTTCAAGAAGTCCTTGAGGATCCAATATTGAGGCAAAGTTTGAATAAAAGTGAAAATGTTTGATTTCATGTAGTTAAAGGATGTGAGTGGGTTTTTCAAGCTCAATCCGAAAATATCAATATAGGAAGTGATAAAGAAGATATTTTTTTTTCTGATTGGCTCGTCTAGTTGACTAATAAACAGGCCTGATATCATTTCTACAAGCTAGAAAAGCTGCCCACCGGTGGTCAAATCGTGCTCAAAATATTTGGACTGCTAGTGGGGAGATTTTTTGGAAAATTTTGTTATGGACAACAAAACGAACTCTTTAAAGGTCATCTGGCACGTTTCCAGCCAGAAACTTTTCGTTGACAAGTCTCGTCTATATTTTTCGGAGATAAACAAGGAAAAATATTTGAAAAATTCGATGTCAAGCATTTGAGGAGGCTAATGATCTGTGGAAACTGCAAATCACTCAGTGTTTCATAACGATTGACACGATGAATGGCTAAACATACGAGGAAAATTGCCTATGGTTTCCTTGCATAGCACTTCAATAGGTTCCAAATAGATTATACTCTGTTTTTGTTGTATCAGGAATGGTGCCATTACGCAAAAACTGTAATGGAGTGATAAAAAGTCAAATCTGTTGTTTTTCTACCAAAGGAGGACTTTCGGCTAAATGAATTATTAGCTATTTTGAAGGTCATGCTTCAGGAAATAGAAAACGTAATCGAAAATAGCCTTGATTAAAAAAAAAAGGTTGTTCAGAGTATGTATTGTAGCCCAAAAATTAAAGTACAAAAACTTCTTCATTAAACTCTATCTCAAAAACCACTAAAAATAACATCATCTAAACATAATATTATCATGTATCTACGCTGAAAATGTAAAAATGTAAAAATGTAAAAATGTAAAAATGTAAAAATGTAAAAATGTAAAAATGTAAAAATGTAAAAATGTAAAAATGTAAAAATGTAAAAATGTAAAAATGTAAAAATGTAAAAATGTAAAAATGTAAAAATGTAAAAATGTAAAAATGTAAAAATGTAAAAATGTAAAAATGTAAAAATGTAAAAATGTAAAAATGTAAAAATGTAAAAATGTAAAAATGTAAAAATGTAAAAATGTAAAAATGTAAAAATGTAAAAATGTAAAAATGTAAAAATGTAAAAATGTAAAAATGTAAAAATGTAAAAATGTAAAAATGTAAAAATGTAAAAATGTAAAAATGTAAAAATGTAAAAATGTAAAAATGTAAAAATGTAAAAATGTAAAAATGTAAAAATGTAAAAATGTAAAAATGTAAAAATGTAAAAATGTAAAAATGTAAAAATGTAAAAATGTAAAAATGTAAAAATGTAAAAATGTAAAAATGTAAAAATGTAAAAATGTAAAAATGTAAAAATGTAAAAATGTAAAAATGTAAAAATGTTAAAATGTAAAAATGTAAAAATGTAAAAATGTAAAAATGTAAAAATGTAAAAATGTAAAAATGTAAAAATGTAAAAATGTAAAAATGTAAAAATGTAAAAATGTAAAAATGTAAAAATGTAAAAATGTAAAAATGTAAAAATGTAAAAATGTAAAAATGTAAAAATGTAAAAATGTAAAAATGTAAAAATGTAAAAATGTAAAAATGTAAAAATGTAAAAATGTAAAAATGTAAAAATGTAAAAATGTAAAAATGTAAAAATGTAAAAATGTAAAAATGTAAAAATGTAAAAATGTAAAAATGTAAAAATGTAAAAATGTAAAAATGTAAAAATGTAAAAATGTAAAAATGTAAAAATGTTAAAATGTAAAAATGTAAAAATGTAAAAATGTAAAAATGTAAAAATGTAAAAATGTAAAAATGTAAAAATGTAAAAATGTAAAAATGTAAAAATGTAAAAATGTAAAAATGTAAAAATGTAAAAATGTAAAAATGTAAAAATGTAAAAATGTAAAAATGTAAAAATGTAAAAATGTAAAAATGTAAAAATGTAAAAATGTAAAAATGTAAAAATGTAAAAATGTAAAAATGTAAAAATGTAAAAATGTAAAAATGTAAAAATGTAAAAATGTAAAAATGTAAAAATGTAAAAATGTAAAAATGTAAAAATGTAAAAATGTAAAAATGTAAAAATGTAAAAATGTAAAAATGTAAAAATGTAAAAATGTAAAAATGTAAAAATGTAAAAATGTAAAAATGTAAAAATGTAAAAATGTAAAAATGTAAAAATGTAAAAATGTAAAAATGTAAAAATGTAAAAATGTAAAAATGTAAAAATGTAAAAATGTAAAAATGTAAAAATGTAAAAATGTAAAAATGTAAAAATGTAAAAATGTAAAAATGTAAAAATGTAAAAATGTAAAAATGTAAAAATGTAAAAATGTAAAAATGTAAAAATGTAAAAATGTAAAAATGTAAAAATGTAAAAATGTAAAAATGTAAAAATGTAAAAATGTAAAAATGTAAAAATGTAAAAATGTAAAAATGTAAAAATGTAAAAATGTAAAAATGTAAAAATGTAAAAATGTAAAAATGTAAAAATGTAAAAATGTAAAAATGTAAAAATGTAAAAATGTAAAAATGTAAAAATGTAAAAATGTAAAAATGTAAAAATGTAAAAATGTAAAAATGTAAAAATGTTAAAATGTTAAAATGTAAAAATGTAAAAATGTAAAAATGTAAAAATGTAAAAATGTAAAAATGTAAAAATGTTAAAATGTTAAAATGTAAAAATGTAAAAATGTAAAAATGTAAAAATGTAAAAATGTAAAAATGTAAAAATGTAAAAATGTAAAAATGTAAAAATGTAAAAATGTAAAAATGTAAAAATGTAAAAATGTAAAAATGTAAAAATGTAAAAATGTAAAAATGTAAAAATGTAAAAATGTAAAAATGTAAAAATGTAAAAATGTAAAAATGTAAAAATGTAAAAATGTAAAAATGTAAAAATGTAAAAATGTAAAAATGTAAAAATGTAAAAATGTAAAAATGTAAAAATGTAAAAATGTAAAAATGTAAAAATGTTTTTCCCATACAAATTACAACTGAATGAATCGTTTCCAATAGTTTTATTGCTATTTGTGGCAGTAACAAAATACCATTAAAAGTTTTGGAAGGTGTCTTTAAAATTTAAAATTTAAATACAAAACTTGCAGCAATTTAGTATACAGTCCTTAAAATTGATATTCAAATATTTTTATGAACAAAAATTTGTTGTGTGATTTTGAATCAAGGAAATAAAACTGTTCAGCTACAAGACAACAAAATTGAAAACTTTAAGGACAATTTCTAAGTCTCTAGTTTGGATATTGAATTCTGATAAGTTTTTGGATTTTAAATTAATCCCAAAAAACTTTAAAGTAATAATCTTGAATGCATCGTAATAAGTTTTTGTGTATCCAGAGACTTTAGTCCTAGAGTTATCTAATCATACTGTGATAAATAAGTGTGGTTTGATTCAAGATTCAAAATACAGAATTCTATCTGCATAATAAAACATTGAAACTCAAGATTCAAGATTCTGAATTCAGGACTCAAGATAAAAACACAAGATTCTAAATTCAGGATGAAATATGAAAACTATAGATGTAAAAGATCTCAGACAAAAAGTTCAAGATTCAAGATCCGATATATAAGATACCAAATTTCAAATAGGAAATTCCAGATCCAAAATTAAGATTCAAGGTCCAAAATTCAAGATTCAAGATTTAAGATTCAAGATTCAAGATTCAAGATTCAAGATTCAAGATTCAAGATTCAAGATTCAAGATTCAAGATTCAAGATTCAAGATTCAAGATTCAAGATTCAAGATTCAAGATTCAAGATTCAAGATTCAAGATTCAAGATTCAAGATTCAAGATTCAAGATTCAAGATTCAAGATTCAAGATTCAAGATTCAAGATTCAAGATTCAAGATTCAAGATTCAAGATTCAAGATTCAAGATTCAAGATTCAAGATTCAAGATTCAAGAAAATTTTCTTTTTATTTGTTGCAATACTCTTAATAAGTTTTTTTGAAGGCTTATCTAAGTGTTTTTGAAACTAAATTTATGTCATAGAATTACTTACTTTCAACTGTCAGATTGAGTGAACTAAACCGTTGGTTTTAAATTTTTATTATAAATGAATAAAATTTAAAGTTTTTATCTTTATCTTTTTATCAACAAATCACCTTGGGATTAGATAAAATATACACCCTAAATTTTTAGTATGAAGGTTAACCATTTTAAATCAATGTTTTACGGCAATATTCAAGATTAAATTTTAACATACCTGTATAAGATTTTCCGTTTATTGTGAATGTAACTTCTTCTAAAGGGCTGAAATTTCAAAAAAAAGTTGATTTTTTTTTATCAATAAGTCATGAATAATTTTTTAACATTACTGCTGGATTTTTAGTACTTTAATTATCTGATTTTGGATCGAATTTTTCATCTCCTATTTATTAAAAAAATGAATATTTTGAAATTTGGAAATGCAGGCCAAACATGCAGTTGGTACATTTTTATTATGAGCTAAATTCTGGATTTTAGGAAATTATTCGTTTTTGAATAATAAATTGAAAGTTCAATTAAATGAAAATTGTAATGTTATAAATACCTTAAGTCCGTTTGCTCGCCCCAAATGTAAGAACTCAACGTTGAGAACATTTTCAATGGCCAACAAAAAAACTAATAAAGAACCGGTACAAATAACAAAAAACTGCACGCATCCAAAGGAGGATTCGAATCTTCACCTAACGACCGTCCACAAACGTATGCTGGGCTTCGAGGATTCGAATGCACTTTTCCCCGGAGCAGCCAAAAATGATCGTTTGATTTCTGATCTCGCTGATGAAGATATGGGGCCGGTTTAAGAAATGCATCAAAACCTGCCTCAAGTTCAAAGAACTTATTCGGGTTCCTTTTTGGGGTCCAGTTACAGTGCGGGTCATAAGTTCGAGTATGTCTGTTTCAATTTATCATGTTAACAAATTATCTCGCAAAATAAAAATGTATCTAAATTTTTTTAATGGTCGGTTTTATGAACAAAATATGAATTTACAAGAGTACCAAAACATTTGAACCGCAGTGTTTTTAAAGGAGAGACTGCGATGAACAGCATGGAAATAAAATAAAACGAATTTGAATAAACCATTCTTATTGAAGAATCTTAAACTGCATACAGTTTTGAAATCCTGAATGATTTTTAAATATTGTAAAAAAACATAATTGGTTATGATTTTCAAAACATTAGAGCTTCAAATTGAGTGTAATAATTTGCATCTCTGAATACGAATGCTAATTATAGTTCAGACTCCGATTGGAAATTCAGGAACTGGATTGAACATTTTAAATATACCTTTATGGGTTGCAAAAATATGCCAAGGAGTTTTTATATTCAATGTAGAAAACTTCAAAGGATTCAAAATTAAGTTTTTTTTTAAATTATTTTCCCTCGTCCACCTTTGAAATTTTTACCTGTTACAGTCCCTAAAGTGTCAATTTGACACTCCTTACTAAAACCAATATATCTTGTTTCTCAACCGATTTAAGAAAAAGTTTTGTGTTTTTCATAACATATCTCAAATTTGTTTCTCAAATAACATCCAGCTAAAACACTTCAGTTTTCTGTTATTCAAAATCTAAGATAGAAGAATCGAAAGAAAACATGCTTCTTAAACAAGACTAGACCAGCTACGGAATGCTCAAAAAAATTTTACTTGATGTCGAAGAAAGCTGAAGTTAGAAGCTATACGTTGCACAGAAGGATATAATTTTTGAATTGTTTTTAGTATATGATCACAGAAAATGTAAAGAAAAGTGGTGTAAAACCGTACTTTTCAAAAAATAAATCGTCAAAATTGATTAAGTCACACCAGATAAATGTTGAAAAGAAGATTTAAAAGTTTACGTAATTGGGTACATTTTTGCATCGTTAGATTTTCAAAAGACGAAGCACAGAGTTTATGACGAATTATCATAGGCAGCTATTTTTTGAACTTTTTGTCATTTTGCAATTTCTCAGATTTTCTAAGAAGTGTATTCGAAAAATGCAACACTTTGTTTTGTGAATAACTTTTGAATTCATGGATGAAATTTTCAACAAAGCTATTTGGTAATGTAATGTTTTTATGTGCAAGTTTTCTGTCAAGCATTTTTTAAGATAGCGTGCAATGAAGAAGATTTACGATTTTAAAATTTGGGAAACACGTGCGCCGTCTGTAATGAATACTTATTTTAACCATCTTATTTTTCGAATCAAGGCTACCTATGATAACGTTTTCTGTTTCCTGAAGCTTGACCTTATAAGAGCAAGTTCACTGGTGTTGGGAAAAAGTGGTAGAAATTTTGTCACTTTTTGCACATTTTGAAAATTTTGCCATGCAAAAACATTTTCAAGATCTGTGGCCTTCAAGTTTTTCTACAACACGTGTTGTATTTTCGCATGCTGTGATGCAAAAATAGCTATATTTCTATCACATACGGCTGAAATAGAAACAGTGTTGTAAAAAATACAACGCCCAAAGATCTTGAAAACAGTTTTGCATGGTAAAATTTTCAAAATGTCAAAATTTCTACCACTTTTTCCCAACACCAGTGAACTTGCTCTAAATAACTCAAAATTTCGAATTTGGTCTAAGTATTAACAAATTCAGCCGATTGTCCTCCAACGACGCAAATACAATATATTTGACTTTTTATCATATTTGAGTATTGGCACGATTCCAGATCCAACTTAAACACAGTATAAACTTTTTGGGACCTTTTGAAGTGCCTTAAAGTGAAAACGGTCGTATTTGGAGGCAGTCTTTTTTTGTATTTCAAGCCAATCATCGTGTCAATCTTAATGAAACACTGAGTAATTTGCAGTTCCCACAGATCGTTAGCGTCCTCAAGTAGGCTAGACAATCAATTTTTTTTTTTTTTTCGCCTTTCTTTTCATCTCCAAAAAATACAGGCGAGACTTGTCTTCGAAAAGTTTTTGGTTGGAAACCGGCCAGGTGACCGCTAAAGAGTTCGTTTGCTGTCCATTACTAAGTTTTTCAAAATATTTTGCGCACGATTTGACCACCGTATTTTGATTATATTACCAGTGGTTTTTAGTATATGAATTTTGGTCGAATAGTTGATTTCTAGCTGTTTTCGGGTCTCCCAATGGGACTTTTCTGGATTTTTCTCGATCCTGCACAAAAAATTTTGTCAATGAACTTCAGTATTGAACGCTTTCTCAAAAACAACTTGACAGATTGTCACCAAATTTTGTACACGTATACATTACATTACTTGGTAGCTCAATTGAAAGTTTCATCAATGCATTCAAAGGAATTCACAAAACAAATTGTTATTTTTTTCGAATACACTCCTCAAGACATACATAAATTGAACTTTCCACTGAATTTTGAGTATATTAAGGTGAAATTTCCGTAATAAATTTATATTCACCAGAAAGGATATTTCATACCAACTCTGGTGTAATTACATTAGCGCTGCGATACTTTACAGAAACATGAAAATAAAAGTGTGACATACTTTCTGAACTATCACAAGTCAGCACAAACTACAGCAGTTGCTTGTTCGTTTCGAAATTGGGTGGAACTGAATGGCAAAAACGACCAAATCATAAATTTGTTAGTACCAGTTGAGTATTTTGGTGTTGAACGTTGCCTACACTAATTTCTATCTGCGTTAAAAACGCTGAGCCTATCTAATAATGTCTAATTTCGATACCGACAGGTGTGCGAAAACGGCGAAAACAGACAAAAAACGCAAACGTGCGCGTAAATTTTGTGGATTTACTTTAAGATTTATATTTATCATATTTTCTAAAAGTATTGCAATGCTAATAAACTTGGTTGCTGATAAAAAAAAATTTATTGCGAAAATCTTGCGTGAATAGATTGAGTCGATTTGGGGTCATTTCAGAACCCTGGGGTCTGAAAGGCTTCGTTTTGGTTCAAAAGTAATCCAAGTCCAAGTAATTGGTCCAAAAACCATAAACAGACTCGGTTCCACAGAAGAACCAAAAATGAAGTAGATTTTTCAGTACAAAATATTCAATTTTCCGATACAAATATAAATACCCAAATTTACTCATTTAAACGTTATTTAAAAATTCTGCAAAAAATTATAGATGAGTTTTGAACCAAAACAAAGCTTTTTAATCTCTAGGTTTGAGAACTTCGAAATTGTCTCCAAATCGACTCAGTCTATTGAATATACTCAAAATCCAGTGCAAAATTGATTTTAGTGCAAGATAATCTGAGAAAAGAGAAATTGACAAAAAGTTAGGAAAAAAGCTTCTTTTGAAAATTCGTCAAAATTTCTATGTTTCGTATTTTAAAAATCTAAAGATTCGAAAATGTTCCAAGTTACGTCACCTTTTCAATTCTGTTTGAATAGTTATGTTATGTTTCTGTTATGATTTCAACAATTTTGACAGTTCATTGATTAAAAAGTCAGTTTTAGACCACTTTTTTAAATTTTTTGTGGTCATGATGTCAAAAAATATATAAAAAAATACATCCCTATATGCAATGTAGAGTTTCTAACTTCGGATTTCTTGGACACTAAGTGAATTTTTTTTACATGTCGTAGCAGATCTTCATTTTTTTATCCGAAACATGTTTTTTCTGATTTTTATTCTTAGATATTGAATAACGGAAAACTGAAGTGTTGTGGGTGAATATTGTCTGAAAAACATATTTGAGTCACATTACGAGGATTTCAAAACTAAATATTACATTTTTATACAAAATCGGTTGAAAAACAAGAGAGATGTAGCTGTTTAAAACGAGGAGCATCAAAGTGACACTCAATGTCTGATTTTCCTAGGCGTTCGGGCTACGTTCATTAAAAAGTGATGATGCAAAATCAAAGATTTCAAGAATTCGTTGAAGTTCCCCGAAGATTTTTTTTATTTGGATTCACCCGAATGAAGTTACAAGCCGCCAAACTTCCAATAGTGTCATATTGATACTCAAGAGCGGATTAGGGTTAAGAAAAAAATGCCGAAGTGCCGAAAAAATGATCGCTTTAAGTTTGAAGCGCTATTCGCTAATCGCTAGCTGTTGACCAAGACGAAAAAAATATCAAATTCTTCTTTTGTCCCGCCCTTTCCCTCATCGATTTTTTCACCCCAAGGGAGAATAAATAAAGTTTCAAGTTTATAATTAAAACTTAATTGCTCAAATGCTTATACCTACAATTATTTGAGCAGAACAAAACTGTCGAAGGTAGGAAAATTATAACCTCTGTGTTCTACAAATAAAAAAAATTGAACAGAATTTGGAGATGGCTATATCTCCTTTTTTATAATTTTTTATTGAAATTTACTCGATTTATCGGATTTGTGCAAAGTAGATACAGTGAATCCCCGATTTTGTCACCCCCTTGGGGGTGACAAATTGGGGACAGTGACAAAATCGGGTAGTTTTTAAAAAGCACCCTTTTATAATAATTCTGTTCAGATCAATCAGAAACATAATTATTGCGTCATTTAAAACAGTTGAGCGTGTTTTTTGTGTGCTTTTAGTTGATACTTAATGCGTTGAATCTCTTTTTCATCGAAATATCATTAAATTTTTATGGTTTGTTCCTGAAAACACTCTGTTGGACCGGTATTATCAAGAAGAATCAATGATTCAGTGATTAAAATACCTGTATGACCTAATAAAAAAACAAGGTATGAAACAAGTTTAAAAAAATGTATTGCTCTAAACAACTCCCAATAATAAAAATCAAACCTGACAACTGGGGGAGCATTCCTTCTGCCTATTTCGAATGAAGCTTTACGGATATTAGACAACATAGTTGATTGGGCTGATTCTTTAGATTTGTCGATAAATGACGTCATCTTCTTGTGGCGTATTAGGGAAATTGCTTTGAAGAAAGCTGAATTGAGACCGTCAGAGCCAAAGGGGTAGGGGAGAATGAGGATACTTGATCCCTGGGGATACTTGATTCCTTAGCTATATCTCGAAACTGGAATGTCTTACAAAGATCAAATGTTCTAGAAAAATGTGCCAAAATGAGCAAAATAACAATGCTTGTAGTTTAAAATTTTTTAACAAAATAATTGTTTGAGTAATTGAACTTTGTTTGAAAAATTTCACTAAGTGTAACTTGAAGATCTTTTTTCATCACTTTAAAATGTTCCTTACTTGGGAAAATTATGAAAAAAATATTTGTTCCAATGTATCAATCGCTCGAGCGTAAAATGAACTTCATAATGCCATATTTTCAAAGTAATGGAAAACTCTCAACTTTTTTCAGAAAAAGTTTTCTAAAATGTTGATTATGGGTACAATTGATCCCCTAGAGTTGGGTACAATTGATCCCCCTTCCAAAAGGCATATTCTTCTTCTGAATTGATCGTTATGATTGCTGATTACGAAATTACTAATATTTATCCAAAAACTAATATTTATCGAACAATTGTCTGAAGAAAAGAGCAAAAATAATTAATTTTCTCTTAATTATATAAAATAGCGCCTTTAAGTATGCAATGTTTTTAGTGTTGAAACAAAGTTATAGAATCTTCTTGTTATGTCTGCTATAAATTGTGAAATGAGAACAAACATGACCAAAATAGTCAATTAAGATTCTATCTTGGGGTTTTGTTTCATTTTTATACAAGGATTAGGGCTTCCTGAATAAAAGATCAAGCCTCCTTCATTAGGGGATCAAGTCTCCCCTAAGTTCAGAAAAATCGCAATTTTTTTACTCCCACGAAAATGCTTCTAGTTCATCAACGGGTTCATGTATCGTTCTAATTTTTGGAGCATAGAAACTTGAAGTTACAAGCTGTCAGAAAATGTCAAAGACGGCGAGTTGCTAAATTTTTCCAAAAAGATATGGTGAAAATAAGAAAAGGGGATCAAGTATCCCCACTCTCCCCTATAGGAGAAAAATTGGTCGATTTAGAGTTTGGAATGTCAACCAATTTTTCATTTTTCAAATTTTATTGCTGATTTTTTCAGATTTTTAGGATTTTATTTACTGTTGTGTTTAACCTTAAAATAAGTAAGATTAACTTAGCTTTTATCGCGTAAGAAAGCGAATGCAAACGCAAAAAAGGAACTTGAATGCCCTATTTTAAATAAGGAAATGAATTCTCGTTCATTTGTACCTTGAACGTGGAACCGTATACTCGATCTTTTATTAAAACCATATTTCTTCATCCGACCTCCTCCTGCTGATACATCATTTCATAACATTTACATACCTACTTTTTGTTAGAATGAAAAACACAAATTTTCGAAAAATATTTGGAAATTGGAAGAACACAACCACTTGAAAGCGTGTTTTCTCGAAATAAGCTATTTCGCAATCTTAACCCTTTGGCTCCAAGGGTTCAAAAAACAAGCTTGTTGATCATATCGATGATTTGTTGCGTCATCATATTTATTATTTTGATTGTATTTACCGACTTTATTATTGTTTAAATGTGGAAAGAAACACTTGTATAAAATCGGACATCTTTTCTTAATGTCATTCATAAGTCGCTATCGATGTAGTCATGTTGTATAACAATGTTGTCAATAGACGCGATATCAATTGATAATCATCTCAAATGGAGAAGGTTTGAATCTGAGTATCTTTACATAAAATAAAAAAATTGTGACTGTAGTATGTAATTTCGTTGCAAACAATCTTTTGTGCAATTCATTCCATTGTGTTGTTTGATAATTTTACACTATTCTCATTAAAATCTTTAACCTGTTTTCCCTTTTTTTAAACTTGCAGGAGCATTGTCAAACATAAACATGTAAACAATTGCTATTAGAACTTAAAACGAAGGCTACAATGAATTAATAACAACTTAACAATGTCAATTAATTCTATAGTGATTTTATCTTAATTTTATTTGAACTGATCTGTGAAATCTCTAAAAAACTGTAATGTAAAAGTAAATATCTCTACCATTTAAAAACAAAAGCTGATTGAGGGATGCTAAAAATAGTTTTAAATTATTTGACACCTTTTTTGCTATCTTAATATGTAGATATTGCGAGCAAGTACCAAAAGAGGGAAAATGACACTCAATACATCTTTCTTCTAACTCCGGTACGCATTCCTCCAATAGATCCAATTAAGTAATCAGAATGATGTCCAATGTCACCTCAACTTGGTTAATGACAAAAAGTTTATTCTATCCATAACAATTCGAGAGATTGATACAAATATATGGGAGTTAGCGATCTTCAATTAGCGGAACCAAAAAATAGCGGAACTTTTTAATTCGCTAGATCAATCAAAACATAGCGGCAAAATTAAACCGCTAGCGAAAAGCTAGCGGACTAACTAGCGATTAGCGAATTAGCGCTTTTGTGCCGAACACTGGATTGGAAAATGGCGTCCAAGCAAGAGGAGCTACAAATCAGAAGTCAGAACATTGTACATGCGTCGTGAAAATCCAAACTACACTCACGTAGAAATAGCAAAATCGTGAATGTGGCGAAATCAACCGTCACGAAAGTAATAAAAGTGTTCGGGGAACGTATTTTGACAACTAGCGAGCCGGAATCTGGGAGAAATCGAAATCCGGAAGCCGCAGTGACGATCAGAAGAGTGACTAGCACTTTCAAGCGAAACTCCAATCTCTCCGTTCGAGGTGTCGTCAATGAGTTGGGAATATCGTTCATAACCGTGCATGGAGCTTAAAAACGATCCGAACCATCGACTCATAAGAAGGTAGTGGCTGCTAATCGCAATGAAAAGCACAACCTCACGGCAAAAACAAAATCTCGGATGCTGTATACGACATGGTTGACAAAGTTTGATTGCGTGGTAATGGACGAAGAAAACATACGCCAAGGCAGACTTCAGGCAGCTTCCTAGATAAGAAAATAATATAGCAACCAAAAGGGAGAAGGCAGCAGACATTTTCAAACATATTGAACTATCAAAGTTTGCCAAGAAATATCTCGTTTGGGAAGCTATCTGTACCTGAGGCTTGTAAAGCGACATTTTCATTGCAGCCGGACCGTCAAAGAGGAAATTTACGTAAAAGAGTGTCTCCAAAAGCGTTTGCTGTCTTTCCTGAAGAACTGTTTATTTTCGGATTTGTCATCCTGCCATTATGAAATAAATGCCATGTAGTGGTATGCCGCTAACAAAACGCAGGTTGTGACCAAGGATAAGAATCCTCCCAACACACCAGAACTTCTCCTAATTTTATTTCTCAATCAGTTAGATATAAGATGAAAAGCAAAGAAGATAAAAAGATAAATTATGAAAGGATGAATATATTTCGATTCCAGCACCATAAATATCATACTAATCTAAAAAACTTAGTTCAGCATATACTGCTCAACATTGTTTCCGGCCAACTGGAAAACCAAATCCGGAGTCGTCGCCGAACCAAACGGAATCCATTCGTTCGGAAGCCCAGCATCTTTTCGAGCGGCGTTGAGAGCATACCGGAGGGCAAAGATCACCACGATTGTCATGTTCAATGCTGGCTCCCCGGTGGCCTTCGATCGAAGGACCCCAACCGGATTGGAACTATTTCTGAGGAAACTCACACGGAAATCAATCGGAATGTCCTTAGCGCCAGGCGGTTTGTAGGTCCAGGTACGATTGGTAACCAGCTCACCGGTTCTGCTATCGGTGACCAGGGCTTCCGTTAAAAAGTAGCCGATTCCCATTACGAAGGCTCCCTCGATTTGCCCAACATCGATTCCGGGGCTAAGACTCTCTCCGGTGTCTTCAAGAATGTCGACCCGCTTGACCTGGACGTTCCCGGTGAGAATATCGACCTCGATCTCGGCACAGCTAAGCCCGTAGATGTAGTACCCTTTGACGTCGTCAACCCGCCACTGAGCCTCGGCACACAGATCTATGTTTCGAACGTATGCTAGTTTGGCGATGGTCGGCCAATCGGCTTGAGCGTTCTCCTTGCGAACCGGACTAAGGCGTTCCTGAAGCATGTCGCATGCCTTTTTGGCGGCCTGAAATAGTGGAAATAATGTTAGAGAAGCTAGACAATGTTTGAAGATGGAAAAACTTACGTAACAAACGGCTTCGCTAGTCATACTGCCACCAGTGACAATAGCATTCGGAGAAGTATTGGTAGCGGATGGTTTGATGCTGACCATTTCCAGGGGGATTCCAAGACTGAAAGCAACCGTTTGAGCGACTTTAGTGTTCATACCTTGACCCATTTCGATGCCACCGTGGGTCACAGAAACTGTTCCATCTCCTCCAAATACAGAAACGATACAGTTGAGCTGACCAAAATATTCCAACCAGTACTGAAGAGGAACGATAGCAATTCCTCGCTTCTTCCAGCGGTTCTTGGCGTTGAAGTCATCGATAGCACGCTTACGGTCGTTGTACTCGACATCCTTCAGGAAAGTCGGCATCAACTGTTTGATTTTATTATCACTGGCCATGTTAGCCATGCGGACATCTATTGGGTCCAATCCCATTTCATGCGCTATATGTTCCATGATGTTTTCAATCATGGCAACTCCTTCAGTCGTTCCCGGTGCTCTACACCACGTATTGCTGGGTGCATCTGTTTTAACAGCTTTCCCGACAATCTTCCAATTTTTGTTATCGTAGCAGTTCTTGAAGAACTCGGTCGCAGCCATTTGCACTGATTCGTTCATCGTGATTCCGTAGTCTTGCACGAAATTATTGGTCAGCTTCTCGATGTGACCCGTTTTGTCGACATCGGCGCTGTAATCGCTTATACAACCGAATCGCTTCCCAATCGATGACATATTGTGCTCAATGGTCAGAACCAATCTTACCGGACGCTGCAGCAGATGAGCAGCCAGGGCGCAAGCGCAAGCTATTTGAGACGCTCGGGATATTTTACACCCATAAGCGCCTCCCAAACGTCGCACATACAGATTCAAACTATTCACTGGAACCTTCAGACATTCCGCAATTGCCAGCTGCGTAAGATCCATCCACTGAGTGGACGAATACACATCCATACCATCCTCGATCGGAACGCAGACACACGTCTGTGCTTCCATCGTATAGTGATACTGATTCCCGATCTCAAAACGCCCTTTCACCTGCTTGCTATCACAGACTTCGGTCTTCACTCGATAGCCCTTGCCTCGTTTGCTGGATTGTGCGTCGAAGAAGCGATCCTGTGCATCGACGTCCATCACAGCCTTCAACGTAGCATAGATCGGTTTGTTGTTGATTTTCTCGTATGTTATCCGAACAGCTTTGGCAGCTCTCTGTGCCTGGTTGAACGTTTCGGCCACAATCAAACCGGCAAATTGACTGTGGAATTTGACCTCTTCGCTGCAAAAAATTTCCTCCACCTCAAGATTACCGAGTCCCGCGGGCATGAAGTTGTTGTTGCCAGGGATGTCTTTCGCCGAGAAGAATGCAATCACTCCAGGGAGTTTCTGAAATGTTTCGAAAATATCTTAAATTAGAACCAAAGCCGAAGAATGAACAATACCATCCTAGTTTTATCCTGAGAAATTCAGGAGTTAGAAGCAAGTATGATCACGGTGTCTTTTTCGTAATAATTTAACCCTCATCCGCATTAGATTTCATTACCCTAATCAGCACTAGGAGTGTCAATTTGACACTCTAAGCTAAAATCGTCATAACTCTTTTTATATCTAACCGATTACAATGAAACTTATATCACTAGAATGTAATGTCCTTGTAATGTCAGTCAAATAGGATTAGAACATTATATATATATATATATATATATATATATATATATATATATATATGTATATATATATATATATATATATATATATATATATATATATATATATATATATATATATATATATATATATATATATATATATATATATATATATATATATATATATATATATATATATATATATATATATATATATATATATATATATATATATATATATATATATATCTAAAGCTTAGGGGAGAATGAGGATACTTGATCCCTGGGGATACTTGATTCTTTAGCTATATCTCGAAGCTGGAATGACTAACGAAAATCAAATGTTCTAGAAAAATGTGCCAAAATGAGCAAAATAACAATGCTTGCAGTTTAAAATTTTTTATTAAAATAATTGTTTGAGTAATTGAACTTTGTTTGAAAAATTTCACAAAATGTAACTTGAAGATCTTTTTTCATCATTTTAAAATGTTCCTTACATGGGAAAATCATGAAAAAAATATTTGTTCCAATGTATCAATCGCTCGAGCGTAAAATGAACTTCATAATGCCATATTTTCAAAGCAATGGAAAACTCTCAACTTTTTTCAGAAAAAGTTTTCTAAAATGTTGATTATGGGTACAATTGATCCCCTAGAGTTGGGTACAATTGATCCCCCTTCCAAACGGCATATTCTTCTTCTGAATTGATCGTTATGATTGCTGATAACGAAATTACTAATATTTATCCAAAAACTAATATTTATCAAACAATTGTCTGAAGAAAAGGGAAAAAATAATTAATTTTCTCTTAATTATAAAAAAAGCGCCTTTAAGTATGCAATGTTAATAGCGTTGAGACGAAGTTATAGAATTTTCTTCTTATGTCTGCTATAAATTGTGAAATGAGAACAAACATGACCAAAATAGTGATTTAACATTCTATCTTGGGGTTTTGTTTGATTTTTATACAAGTATTGGGGCTTCCTGAATAAAAGATCAAGTCTCCTTCATAAGGGGATCAAGTCTCCCCTAACTTCAGAAAAATCGCAATTTTTTTACACTCACGAAAATGCTTCTAGTTCATCAACGGGTTCAAGTATCGTTCTAATTTTTGGAGCATAGAAACTTGAAGTTACAAGCTACCAGAAAATGTTAAAGACGGCGAGTTGCTAAATTTTTCCAAAAAGATATGGTGAAAATAAGAAAAGGGGATCAAGTATCCCCACTCTCCCCTATAGTTTTCTCGTTATTCAGCATGAAAGAAAAAAAAAATCCGAAAAAACATGCCTCAGGAAAAGTGCTGTAGTTCATATATTACACGTCCAAAAAGTATTTGCTTTATGCATATGAAAGCTGAAGTTAATGTCTACATCATGAAGCCAAGAAATAATTTTTTAAATTTTTTTCAATGAAATGGTCACAAAAAGTTCGAAAAAGTGGTCTGAAACACCTACTTTTCATTCGATTGCTTGTAAATACTGTTCGAGCGATGGTAGAGTTTTTGAAAAAATATGACTACAAAATCTTTTAAAGTTCTAACATTTTTTCTGTCTTTAGAATTTCCATGCAACAAAAATTGAATTTAATGGAATTTTTCAAAGATGACTACTTTGTAAGATTTTTTTACAAATTGAAATTTCATCTGTTTTTGTGGTCCACCGTCAGGTTGTACCCGGATTTTCAGTACTTTTACTTTGTTTGGACCAATCAAAAGTATATTCATTGGAAAGCTAATTTAATCTACATTCTAGTGAGGTGCCAGGTGAATCTGCAATCTGAAATCTGAATCTGAAATCTGAATCTGAAATCTGAATCTGAAATCTGAATCTGAAATCTGAATCTGAAATCTGAATCTGAAATCTGAATCTGAAATCTGAATCTGGAATCTGAATCTGAAATCTGAATCTGAAATCTGAATCTGAAATCTGAATCTGAAATCTGAATCTGAAATCTGAATCTGAAATCTGAATCTGAAATCTGAATCTGAAATCTGAATCTGAAATCTGAATCTGAAATCTGAAATCTGAATCTGAAATCTGAATCTGAAATCTGAATCTGAAATCTGAATCTGAAATCTGAATCTGAAATCTGAATCTGGAATCTTAATCTGAAATCTGAATCTGAAATCTGAATGTGAAATCTGAATCTGAAATCTGAATGTGATATCTGAATATGAAATCTGGATCTGAAATCTGAGTCTGACACTTAGATCGAAATATCAAATCTGAATCGGAATTGAAACTTGAAATCTCAAATATTAAGTCTTTGTTAGTAGTCTTTAATTTAAAATCAGATATGTTATTATGAATAAATACTATTTCTTCAAACTTACCAAAGCATCTGAAGGATCTATTTGAGCAATTTTGGAATTGATTTCCGTTGCTAGGACAAATGCTCCGTACAGCTCTCCCGGTTGTGGGGCAAGATCATTCGAGAATTTAGCCTCACCAGCCGTCTGAGCTTGAGCTTCTATCTTCGGAATGTTCTTGGTAAGGGGCCAATTTTTCTCAACGGTATCAAACGATTGCTTTCCGGAAGATAGTGGACGCGTCAAAACAGTGCCACCGGATTCATACTCCGGTTTCAGAGTAATCTTTCCGCTAGGGGCAACACTAAGGACGAACTTATAGAACAATGATATGGCGAGATTTTTGCGGTATTTATCGGAAGCATCTGGGAGCACCCAGTCTGGATCAACCTCATCCTTAAGGGAACTGAAGGCAGCTTGAAGGGTTGCGTTGTCGAATAGATTCTTCCCGACTAGTAACTTTTCCGTTGCTTCTGCGTGGGTGAACTGAAAAAAAAACATCATAAATTACATTGATTCTCCAGAATATGGGATAAACCTTACATTTGGATTGATGCCTCCAAAACAAATCCTAGCCGATTCAACGCTGTTCATGGCAGCATTCATTTTAACCAAGAAAGCACCATTCACGTAAGCATGAGCGTTCTGAGCCCTGGGCATAATTTTGAACGATTTAAACAGGAACGACGCAGGATCCAGAGCAGGGAGGATGACATTTTTTATCAGTTTCTTGGTCATGTCCATCATGACGTAGTCTTTGGGAGCCACGCTTGATGTTTTACCACCGCTTTCGACTGGAATTGTAAAAAAATATATTACCTAACATTCAAAAAATGATGATATGGCGACCGTAAAAAAAGAACACAATAATAAAAATTATTCTGTAACTTACCGATAGTAAGTGTAGCGCCAATGGCTTCGAGCAGCAGATAGTTATCCGATGGAAATTCATGATGTTGGTTCTTGATACTTAAATTCCCAGCAATCGTTCCAGAATTCCTGACCGGAACATTGGCAATTAAGTCAACGTGTTTCATTATCTCTTTGCAGTACCCAAATTTATCGTTCTTTTCCGCTGCATTGGTTAAAATTTCCATATATTCGGTAAGCGATACATTTGCCCCAATGACCAGTTCATCACCAAGGGAATGACTATGGAGCTCATCGACCGAGTTGACGTCGATGAAAACTTGCAGATCATCGCTTCGTCGATAAACTCCATGAGCGGTATTTCCGGCAACCAGCATGTACGGTTTCTCCCCAATTTTATCCAGGATGGCGAAAATATCATTTATAGAGTATACTTTGTGCCATTCGGTGCCATCTTCAAACACCATATTCACTGGTCTCTTAACTTTCGAAGCATCCTCAGCTACCGAACACTTGCCAGCGCAAGCATTTCCAGTCTTGGGGCAAATTTTATTGAGATCCTCAATATCTTTGCAGGCTTCCACCAGTCTATCATCCGCATTAACGGCCAACGACTTAAATGCATCCAAAATCGGACGATATCCAGTGCAACGGCAGATGTTTCCACCGAAACTATTTTCTATCTCTTCCATTGAAACCTGACCCTTCTTGGACTCCATCAGGCTGTACATGTTCATGACCATCCCCGGGGAACAGTATCCGCACTGGGTTCCGTTGAAGTGGGCCAGCACCTTCTGGGCCGGATGATATCCGGCCTTTTTATTGCCGATACCTTCCACCGTGAGGATGTCCATGCCGTGGCAGGCAAATACCGGAAATAGGCACTGCAAAGTAAGATTTGTTGAAAATTAGGAGATACCTAGGTTTTATTCAAGTTGGGAGGGAGTAAATAGTTTCACTCTAATATGAGTTAAGCAGCTCTCCTAGAGTAAGCAATTTATCCTGCATTTCTGCAGACTGAGCATTGCTGAGCAATTCAGAACAGTTTTTTTTCAAAAGTGACTGAATTCAGGCATAAGATTTCAAATGTGTTTAACATAAACACGGAAAATGGTAAACAGAATGCAGTGATTTGAAATAGTAAATTAAAGAAGAAATTGAGGCATACACCTGATTTTTTTTTTTATCGAGGCGTTCAAATCGTTTTTCAAACTCCCAATAATAAAACATCAACTGACAACAATCAAGTTGACCTAATCTGCATCAGCCGAAAATGGAGAAGGAGCCTTCTTGATGTCCGCAACGAACGAAGCGCAGACATTGCATCTGACCATCACCTCGTCCTTGGCGAGATACGACTAAGAGTTGCGTGTGTCCAACGGAGCGAGGAGAAAGTCGGGTGTCGATACGACGTCCGCCGGTTGGAGAATCCAGAGGTGAAAAGGGCATACGTTGAACAGCTAGAATCCCGAGCCTCGGAATTGCCGACAGACGGAACAGTCGAAGAACAGTGGTGTGGAATCAAGAATGCCTTTATCACGACGAGCCATGGTACTCTCGGTAAAGTTTGTGGAAGAAGAAGTGAATGGATGTCGGATGAAACTTGGAGGATGGTCGATGATCGGAGAAAGGCGAAAGTCGGAATTGAGCAGACATGTACCGGGTCAGCCAAAGCAGCCACCCGCTTACGATATGCGGAGCTGGAAAAGGCAGTTAAACGAGCTTGTAGACGAGACAAGAGAGCCAGGACAAACTCCCTAGCCGAAGAGGGAGAAAGAGCCGCCGCCAATGGAGATATCCGATTACCTTATGACATCTCTCGCCGCCTCAGTAGGTCAGTTATTGATCGATCGAACAGATCAGCTCAAACGATGGACTGAGCACTTCGAACAACTCTTCCGAGTCATGAATAGCGATGGCCAACAAAACCCGCAGCTCGAAGCGCCAACAGCGAAAAAATAGCGGAAAAAATGAAATAGAAGCGGCAATCAAAAACATGAATTCCAACAAAGCACCTGGGATCGATTGCATCCCTGCTGAAATGCTGAAAGCCGACCCTGCCTTGTCAGCACAAATGTTGCACTGTCTTTTCGCTGACATTTGGGATACAACAACATTCCCGGCCGACTGGATGCAGGGTATCCTCGTGAAGGTCCCGAAGAAAGGATACCTGACAGAGTGCGGTAACTGGCGAGGCATAACGTTGATCTGTACAACCCTCAAAGTACTCTGCAAAGTGATCCTGAACAGGATCCAGGAGAAAATCGACGCTACACTCCGACGGCAACAAGCTGGATTTCGATCCGGACGATCATGTGTGGACCACATCACAACGCTACGAATCATACTGGAACAAATCAACGAATTCCAGGACTCTCTTCTGCTGGTGTTCGTTGATTTCGAAAAAACATTCGACCGACTTAACCATGAAAACATCTGGGCGGCTCTAAGGCGACGAGGAGTCCCAGAAAAATTAGTTAATCTCATCGAAGCACAATACAAGGCATTTTTGTGCAAGGTCTTGCACGACGGTGTCTTGTCCGAACCAATCCCGGTAACTGCTGGAGTGAGACAGGGATGTATCTTATCACCGCTACTTTTTCTCATCGTAATGGATGAGATTCTGACTGGATCGATCGACTGTGCACCGAACCGAGGATTGCCGTGGAATCCTTAAACAATGGAGCAACTGAACGACCTTGACAAAAGTGACAAAGTGTAGTGCTTCCAGTATCTTGGTAGCCAGTCTCCGAAACATCTGGCGGACACGCCAGATCTCTCTACGAACGAAAATCCGAATCTTCAACTCAAACGTCAATTCCGTATTGCTGTACGGGTGCGAAACTTGGTGCACATATGCAGTCAGTAACGAACAGAAAACTGCAAATATTTGTAAACTGCTGCCTGCGGAATATCATCCGCGTTTGGTGGTCTGGCAACTGGATCTCGAACTACATCGCCGGTGTAATCAAAGGGTCCTATTTATGCACCGGAGGATCGGCGCGGGATCATTATGTAAGTAAGTAAATAATAAAATAGTTAAATAAAGCTAGCTCAGAAAAATTGAGCAAATTTTCAATCTCCTTTATTTAATAATATGTGAATATATGTATCCAGTATAATACAGATTATTTTTTACAATATTCTGGAAATCATCCCAGACCATAGTTTGCATTATTTGTCCACTTAATTTTGAAAACCTAGACATGTCCGAATGTATCCGGTGAACCTGGAATAGTTTCCCTGCAATCAAGGTCACATAAAGGAAGGGGGCAATGAGGGACAATTGCCCCGGGCCACCCGGCTCAAAAGGACCCCCGAAGATGAAAAAAATTAATACATCTTTAAAACTGCTTCTAGAAACCTAAGAAAGAAAACTGAAACTAGAGAATCGGAATTCAAACGTAAAATATAACAGGTGAGGGGGCCCCGTGGAATAATATCTCGAGTAGTAGCCTTCCCTCCTAGAGTAAGCATTCGGCAAACTCTTAGAACTTGATTTCGAATTTTTTTAACACAAAATCCGAACAAATCTCAGCCAAATCTATTGATTATTCGAAAAAAAAAAAATCTTTAAGAAAGTCACGAAAACCCATCAAAATTACATTTTTATCGAAACATGTCAGCAGCGTTCAAGTCGTTTTAAAACTCGCAAAAACAATTTAGATAAAGCTCAAAAAACTGTTAACGATTTGGGTTTCTGTTAGAGCTAGACTGCAGTTTTCTTAGCATGTCCATTTTTCTTTGAAAACTATAGTATGTCCAAATAAATCCATGGAATCTGGAATGCTTACGTTTCATTCAAATATCACTATCTCTTATTTATTAAATTAAAATGTTTTTAGGATTGCTCAGCTAATCAACTGATAAGGTTAAAATATAAGATACTCTTTACATTAAAAAACGTTACGGTTTTTATGGCGGCTAGAATAACTTAAATTTATCGAATTAAAAAAAATACAGTAATCATAGTTTAAATGAACATTTTCAACGCGGGATAGGTAAAATAAAAAAAAGTAACCTCCCATTTACATGAAGTACAAACGTCTAGCACAGTGGTCGGCAACCTTTTAAAGGGTGATACGGTCAAAATTTGGTCAATATCAACTTGACGTATTTCTTTCAATTTTGCATTTAAAAAACCTGAACACCCCTAATTTTGAAGGTGTGTGTGTGTAGAATGTTGCTCCTATTTTGATTTTGTAATTCACTCTTCAGTTGTCAAAATGCCGTCCAAGGAAGATGAGCACCGTATCAAAATTTTGCTCGCGCATCGCGAAAATCCGAGCTACTCGCACGCAAAGCTGGCAAAATCGCTAAAGTTGCCAAATCAACCGTTACGAATGTAATTCAAGTGTTTGGGGAATGTTTGTCGACAGCCAGGAAGTCTGGATCGGGGGGAAATCGAAAACCGGAAGCCGCTGAGACGACAAAGAGAGTTGCCGGTAGTTTAAGCGAAACCCTAACCCCTCTCTCCAAGATGCCACAAATAAGCTGGGTGTATCGTCTACAACCGTGTATCGATCATAAAAACGAGCCGGACTATCGACTTACAAGAAGTTCTATACGGCACAGGATATTCCGGGACAGGAGTTCTATACGGCAAAAGAAAGGGGAAAGGTAGCAAATATTTCCAAGCACATGAAACTGTCAAAGTTCGCGAAGAAATATCTGGTTTGGCAAGCCATCTGTATCTGTGGCTTGAAAAGCAGCATTTTCAAAGCTTCCGGGACTGTCAACCAAGAAATTTACTTGAAAGAGTGTTTGAATAAACGTCTGCTGCCTTTCCTGAAGAAATACGGTTGTTCTGTACTGTTTTGGCCGGATTTGGCATCTTGCCATTACGGTAAAAAGGCCATGGAGTGGTACGCCACCAACAACGTGGAGGTAATTCCCAAGGAAAAGAACCCTCCCAACATGCCAGAGCTCCTCCCAATTGAGAAGTACTGGGCTATTGTCAAGCGGAACCTAAAGATAACCAAAAAAACTGCTAAGGACAAGCAGCAGTTCAAGGCAAACTGGCTTTCTGCGGCGAAGAAGGTGGACAAGGTGGCTGATGGCAGGGGTTAAGCGTAATTTCCGGGCCAATTCGGATTTGGAAAAGCGGAAGCCAAACTGAATATTTTTCCTGAATTTTATACTAATTAAACTTGAAAAAGAAATTTAATTTGATTTTTTAAATAAACGATCTCACCGATTTACACGCGTTTTCCCTTGACCAAATTTTACCGTATCACCCTTATAGTCGGAAGAGCCAAAACCATAAAATTTTCAATATTCTAGTGTTTTAAAGAGCCACACTAAAGATTTGCCGTTTTTGTTTTTAATTAAGAAAAAATATATAAGTTTCACAAAAATAACGTTAAAACCAATGAAGTTTTTTTTTTCAAATTCTTAGATATTTCTTTGAAACCCGTTTCTGATTACCATTAAGTACAACTCTTCTATCATGGTTCGATTTTATATAAATTTTAATGCGATTGCAAATTTCGAGTAAAGAAAATTTGAAATCCATATCAAGCTCAAATGAATTCTTTGCATGATGTTACAGTTGATTATTTAAACATATTAACGTAAGCAGAATATTTATAACTTCATCGGCAAATAAATGCTTTTAAAATAACATTGTGAAGGGAAAGAAATGTTCTTGAAATTATCAAGCGTTTTTTTATAACATTTTCGCAGTTTTGGCTTACCCTTCCAAATATCCATAAGGTCCATAAAAAAGTATGAGGCTAAATTTCACTGAAATTTATGTAGTTAAATATGAATCTCCAAAAATTTTGGTCCTGAAAACTGTCTACATATGTCATTTCAAATTTAGAACTGTCAAAATTCATGACGTCAGTCGAATGTGTCTTCAGAATTTCCTGCATCTAGAAAATTAAAAATCTTATATTATGTCACATGTGATCCTTCAGTAATGTGCGTCCAATTGAATAAAGGATGAAAATCAATACATTGTAGATTATTCATCGCTAAAGCTTAGATCATTGGTAAAATATATTTAGTTTGACCAGTATAAACTTGTAATAATATGATTTTGTAGTTTCGAAAAAAAAAAATATAAAAATAAATCAATGGTGATAACTCATCAAAAATGAAAAAAATTGTTCGCTACTGAAACTTTGTTCAAAATTAGTTTACTTTTGGCCAATCTTGGCTGTGGGCATCACACTTGAAATTTCTAACGTACACAAAGACTCAAAGGTTTACCTTTTTTGTAAATACATACTACCTATTTAATTTAAAAAAAAGTTGCATCGAGGGTTAAAGGTCAATTTAGTTATTGATTACAAGTATTTAGTCTGTGATTATGTTTCAAATAGATTTCATGAACTGAAATTTTCATTCATCCTCAAAGCTGATTCGAATTTGATAAGTTGTTGAACTTTGATTTTTAATCCTCAATTCTTAGTTCTTTATTCTTTATGTCATGAGTAAGCTTTCCAGTTTTTTGGTACTTATCCAGGCTTGACAAATCCGGATACTGGGTTTCTAAATTTCAAACTCCTAGCCGGGCAAATCCATCAAAAATTTAGGTATTTGCCCAAAAAAAAATTGCGAATTTCTTTAGCTCAAACAAGTTGAGAATTGGAAATTTTGCGAAATTTATAAATAAACCGGGAGAAAACTATGCTATTTTTTCGATAACCAGGCAACAAGACCGATCCGTGCATTTTCCAATTTTCTTTGAAAATTCGAACAAGCCCGGTTAAGATCGAACAATCTGGAATGCTATGACGCATGGCCGTAGGAACTCATTTCGGAGGTTCTGGTTAGACATTACCAAAATCAAATTTGTATTCCTGTTGTCATATTTAAGATCCTGTATCAAGTTTGAAGATTTTCTAGATTTTCGGTTCAAATCATCATTAGAAATTTGAAGTGAAAAGCAGTTTTGAAATCCTGCTTCAAATTTGATTTTGCATTTAGTTGAAAGTTTGATTTATGATTTCAGGAAGTCGGAGCCATTTTCAATATTTGGAACAATTTTCGATTATGAAAAATGGAAATAAGAAACCATCATGGGTTTATATCTCATGTTCAGATTAAAAGATCTATCTTCATTTTTATGCAGAACTTAATCTTCAAAACGCCAATCCATAATTGAAAAATCAGAATCAGATATGATACATCTCATAAGATTAATATTATAATTCAGTTTCACAAGTCGAATTAAAAATAAATAATCGAATTTATGAATCCAGATTGAAACCCAAAAAATCAGAATTAAAATACTTTGAAAATCCACTAATTCTTAAGTTTTCTCAAGGGCTGCTGAGAGTAAAATCTATAAAACCAGGCAGTCAGGAATGCTTACTTTATAAGCATAATTATGAGTTTGGGTTTGGATTTTGGATTGGGATTTTTGGAATTTGCGTTGATTTGAGCAGGGTTCCTCTTGTACCAAAAATTGATCATGACAAAAAATTAAAAATAAAAATGTATTCTGCAGTTGTTAAATCGGCAATACTGAGTTCCTCTATTGAATTTCTTATCCAATTCCAGTCTGAGATTTAAAATTAAAAATCAATTTTTTTCAACTAAACTAACCCAAATTTTTCTATAGATTCTCATGTTCTTCTATTTCAAATTTATCGTTTACTTAAGCATATATCCTGAATTCATGAATATTGCATATCATTTTTAAATTAACCATTTTCAAAAACATTTTTGAACAGAAACAATCTCTTAGTTGAGGAGATCGATGCAATGCTTTGTTGCGTTGTGGTGTACTTTGCGGGTATTGGATGAAAAAACTTAACTAGAATAAGTCGAATTCAGATATCGAATTTTAAATCCATGATGGTGACCCGATCAGGAGAGCATATCAAAATAATAACTCAAACGTATCTCATTAAGATATTTACATCTGATTCAGTTATAATTAAGTACTCTGAATTTTCGATTTTAAGTTTTTCCATTCTGAATTATATCTTATTCTGATTGACCGACTTGAATGGGGTTGAGCTCATTTTCAATGATCAAGATTTTTTTCGGATTGTCCTAAAATAAAATGATTATATCTTATTTTGATATACCTGTCGTGACTGGACGTTTTCCGTGTTTAGCTGCACAACCTTCTGTGTCAAAATTCGTTTCTAAACTGACTGGATGATGGACAGGGATGCCAACTGTTTTTCAGAAAAGTCTGGAAGATTTTGAAAAAATGTCTGGAAAAGTCTGGATGACTATCTTTGTAGGTGATGACCTTTTTTTTCGGTCGTTCGCAATATTGTAGTAGTCTAAGGATCTATACTCATTCCTCGAAAATAATCAATGACCTTTATTTTTCTCGCTTTTTATAAACGACCTTCCATCTGTTCTACAGCACTGCTCAATTCATCTATTTGCTGATGATGTACAAATATACCTCTGCGAGAAAAATGCATCAAACCTGAATGATTTTTACGCAAAAATAAATCAGGATCTTGCTAAAATAAGTGAATGGTCTGATGTTAATCTCTTACCAATAAACCCATCAAAAACCAAAGCACTGTGTTTTGGTAGACAGTTAACCTCACAAGTTTCTCCACAAGTTGTTCTTAACAACACTACTATTCAGTTTGTAGACTATGCTGAAAACCTCGGAGTAATTTTCGAACGGGATCTTTCTTGGAATCGACATATTAATGCTCAATGCTGCAAAATTTACGGTGCGCTGAAAAGACTAAACCTAACGACAAACCATTTGGACGTCTCTACAAAATTGAAACTTTTCAAAACCTATGTTTATCCTCTATTTATTTACGGTGATTTTCTATATTTGAATGCCTTAGAAAGATCCGTTAGTAGGTTGCGCATAGCTCTCAACTCCTGCGTACGATATGTTTTCAATTTGTCACGTTTCTCCCGAGTGTCACATTTACAAAAACTACTCATTGGTTGTTCATTTGAAAATTTTCGGAAGTATCGTTCTTGCGTAGTAATGCACAGAATTTTGAAATCCGGAAAACCACTATATTTGAAAAATTTACTAATCCCGTTAAGAAATTCTAGAACCAGGAATATTGTAGTCCCTTTGCATAGTACTACTTATTACGGTAGATCTTTCTTCGTGAGAGGTGTTGTATATTGGAATAATCTTCCCTTTAATCTAAAATCAATTCAAAATAAATCAGAGTTCAAAAGGAGTTTGCTGGAGGAATTCGTGGAGTAAGAACGACATATAAATAAATAAGAATCAGTATGATGGAACGATTAGTTGTTAAGAAATTATTAGAAATGAAACTACCACATTGTAACATTTAAAAAGATTTTTATCTTACGTTGCAAGATTCAATAAACAATAATAATATTTAATAATAATAATGTCTGAGTTTATGTGAACGAAAGCTTGAACAACCGAAAGCTTAGACCCATTCAGCTGTTGTCAAAATAACTTCTGTATTCTGCTTCACAGTAAATTCAGTCTTGCAGTTATGAGCAATTGGATTTTAATAGCATTTTTTTACTAAAACGTTGAGCTTATAGAAATTTCTGGACAAATCTGGATAATTTATGAAAAGTCTGGACCAGACAACATGAGGTCTGTATTTCTGGATGACACATGAAAATCTGGAAGATTCCAGAAAAATCTGGCAGGTTGGCAACGCTGATGATGGAGCCTTTCAGACTTCGTTAAGCTACATTTTTCTCTTTTTCGCTCGTGCGGAATTCATCATCGTTTTTTTTTCTCTCTCGTTCTCACACAAACGAAACCCGAAAGCGAAGACGTGTGTGTATATACAGTTTCTACCTACCGTTCTGCAAATCTTACCAACACTTCTGCATTCACTTTTACCTGACTGTTGCACCGTGCCAAATGCGCAAGTTATATTTTCATAAATTTTCTTTTAATTATCTTTCTTTGCCTTATACTCTACAATACCTACAACTTTTTCTAAAACACGGACATCGAAGTTAACGGCCCAAACCGTACGTTTATGAGTTTCGCTCAACAGATTCATAAAATTGAATCCAAGTTTTGGGAAATCAAAAATGGGGCATGGTTTAAGCAAATAATGTGGTTTATTGACATTCCACTAGAAAATTTTCTCGAAGCACTCATATCTTGATAAGTTATAAATTTGATAGGTTTTGTTCTGCCCAATATCAAACTATGCTATCTGAACGAGATATAATCTTGTCAGGAGCATATCTTAAATTGATATAATTCAGCTATGACCGCATAGACTTTTTGATATAATTTGAGATATTTTAACATCCTACGAGTACTGAATAATAACTCATTTAGATAGGAAAAATATTAGTATCAAAATATCTCATCTTGATATAATTTAGTTTTTCCCTCCTGATCGGGGACTCCTGTTGAACTTTAAAATGCTGTAAATGAATAAAAATCGCACGAAACTCACACAAAATGGGTATTTGGTTAAAAGGCTAAACGAGTAAAAGTCGAATTTCGCTATCTGACGCTGTCTTTAAATCCAAAATGGCGGCTTCCACTGAATTTTTAAATACTATAAATCACTAAAAATAGCATGAAAACGTGTCATGCGATTATCGGTCATTTGAAGCATTTTTAAGTTGAGTGGAAGAAACCATCTTGGATTTCAAGATGGCGACGGACAACGAAATTCGAGTTCTACTCGTTTTGCCCGTTAACCCAAAACTCATATTGTGGATGTTTCATGAGATTTTCAGTCATTTAAGGGGGGGGGGGGGGGGGGGTAGGGTCTAACACTTTTAAAAAATCGAATTTTTTTTTTATTATTTTCTTATTGTAAAACATTTCAAGAATGTTGTGTCAAATTTTCAAGTCAATTGAAGCAAAACTGTAGAAATTATAGACCTTTATCTCCTCCTATCTAATACTGCAAGAATGCAAGAGCAGAAACTTCAAACGCGTTTTTCTCGAAAGCACATTTTTAAAGTCCGTGGACATCGTCTACTACTACTATACGATTCTTTTCAAATTTGGAACATATTTTCTACATATCAAATTCCAGACCCCAACGTTTTTCTTTTTTCTTTTTTACTTAGGGGAGATTTTACCGATAAAAAATGGCGGATTTTTTCGTGAAAAATCGTAGTTTTTACTTCAAACAACCACAAAAATTTCATAATTTTTTTTTAAGTTAAATAAAAACGTTGGGGTCCAGAAAAACATCTATTAAAAATATTTTGCTCTGATTTTTTGACTTCAGACGATTCTGTGCTGAGATACAGTGTCCACCGCAAATCCTGTTTTCTAAAAGGCATCCTCAAAAATGCTCCGTCACCGGCTCATTTTTCAATATTTTTCTACGAAAAAATTACTAAATGTTCTTTTAACAATGCTTTGTATAATGCAAAAAAATTGAATACATTTGTTTGAACGATAGCTCTAGAAAAAAATCGTGAAAATGGTGTTTTTTTTTACCTTTTAGACCCTAACCCTCCCTTAAAGCTTTGAAAGAAAAGTGAAACCGTCATCCTGGATAAATAATAGTGTCAAGCAACAAATTTTTTCTCCTTCTAGGTGGTTCCTTTCACTCAACACTCATATTGTAGAGATATTCTTACAACTTTCGGTGATGGTATTTATTTCGATGATTTTTATATTTTTTATATATTTAACTCAAAAACAACACACATAACTTATCGAAAATGTGTGAAAATGGGAATTCCAATTAAAATATGTGGTATCTAGCCCGAGCGTGTCCTGTTTTGACACCTTAATCGAGAACTGTCAACTAATTTCATTACGGTTCTAAAATCCAGCAGTACGTGCCTTTTCAAAACATGCTTGGAACCAATTTCTTAGTTTATGTTTTATAAGAGTTTTATTAGACCATTCTAAATAATTTCTAAACAACTTAAACAGTACCTTAAACTAACTGAAAACAAATGGTTGAATCATTTAAGCATTTTCCATAACCATCATAAAACAGTTATAAAACTAAGTGCATATAAAATGCTATAATAAAACTATAAAAAAATTTCAAATGCTAGTTGACTTGATCTGTGTTACTTGGGATGTTTAGTCTTGGGCTGGAACTCGCGGACATTGACTCAGGAGGAAACTGACGTGCCAACTGAGATACAAACCAAATCCACATTCAAAATAGAGCTTATTTATTAACAACAACAGAAAAACAAAACTGGGAAATAAAAAATATGATTTATTGATTTCCGAAGAAAATAATGGGCAATAGCTACTGCGCGGCCATAGCGTCTGGCAACTAACAATAAATATTATATTATTGTTTGAAGATTGTTTGAAAAGAAGACGATTTGAAAACAAATCTAATTGAAGGCTTAGTGATTCCCATTTGAAATTTAAAACTAAAATTTCTACAAGCTTCACTTGAACGTTAAAAAAAAAGAATATGGACAATATGTGCACAAAACTTACCGAATTAACTGCCCACGAAGTTTTCATCTTGGTGACCGGATGGGTGCCATTAACGTTAACGATACAGGCCCCACATCCCCCCTCCAAGCACATAAATTTGGTCCCGGTAAGATGGGCATGACTCCGGATGAAGGTGTTTAGCGACGTGTCCACCGGAACGGTCTTGCAGTTTACTGTCAATTGAAAGGTACACACAAATAAGTATTGAAATTAAATATCAGCCAGCAGCAGCAGTTTATTTACTATCGCAAGTCAAAAGCAATCGAGCAGTGTCATATTGGTCATGATTGGATTTAAATCACTACCTTCGGCTAGCTAGTGCCTATAATAAGAAGTCTCAGGCGTGTCTCCGAAACAAACGAGCAACTTGAAATGACTTACCGGTATACGGCTTGCCGTTGATAGTAAACTTTATTTCGTCTAGCGGGCTGGAAAATAAAGAAACAGAAATGTCACTATCAGAAACATGTAAATATGAGGAAAAAGTAATGTAGGTCGTAGAATTTTCTGTCAGTCATTACTCACGCGAATGAAAATGTATCACGCGAATGAAGAAAAGATTATGAACAATTCAGTTGTTCATCACTTCAGGCTAGACAATTCTAAGCTTAACAATTTAACTTGATTTCCTAGAACTGCAGATATTGATAAAAAGTGTCTCTCTTTAAATTGGAAGAAAACAAGCCCTGCAACCACAACTTATTCGTTCTGTAGACGAAATTGCATAATTGTTTACCAAAAAATGGTTAGTTTGCTCACGCATATTTGTTTTTTGCTTGTAAGATTTAACTTGATAATTTTAAGCAATGGCAGTGCAGTGGAACAGTTTTATTTTTGTTGCACGAGTGGTGGCGTTAGATAGAATAAAATACAATTCTTGTTTTGATAAATAGGGGTTACCGTCAAGTTTATTGATGCATTTTTTTGGCTTAAAAAAAAAAAGGATCGAATTGTTATTCAAACCTGGTCCACACTGGGTAACGAGAGCTCAATTTTGGTTGCAAGATGGCCTTTTGTTGTCTGTTGTTGGAAACAAGAGACAGTCTTTCTCACTGTCTCCCGAATAAAATGGGAGACATAGAGACTCTCTCGAGACCAGCGTTCTCCTAGAGTGGACGAGGCTTCAGAGTGCAGCAATCAAATAAACGAAAACAAACTTTTAATATTACATAAATATAAAAAATTTTTATAAATAATTTCTGATCAAAATAAAAAAAAAACAAAATATGATAAAAAAGATTGCATTCATTGACACACTTTTCAAGAAAGGACGGATTTCTTCTTTATTACTCAAAAGAATAGGAAAAAAACATAAGAAGATTTTTTCATTTGGTTTGGCATTATCTTGAATATGGTTTGGATTTGTTATTCGGAGGAGAAAAATATTTCAACAGTTCAGTTTTAAATGCAATTTTTATAATTCAGCAATTTTAAACCTCATGTTTTTTCAAAATTCCTAAAGGCAATAAAAAAGTTTAGCAAAAAATACCCAAAACATAATCAAATGGTCCAAAATTATGAACAATTATCGAAAAATGACGCTGAAGACAACATACAAAAAATGTTGAGAATGAAACGATCGATTTTGGCACAATTTATGCAAATAAATAGAAAGAGGATTCAAATAACTTTTTTTTTGTGTTATAGTAGCAGTTGAATGCAATTTTTACAAGGAATAATCGTTTGGAATTTAAAACATTACATTATTATAATCATTATCATCATTCAATCATTATTTTTCCTCCATGTTTATAATTAACATTTTTTAAAACTAAAAAAACGTTCTGGACTCTCCATTAGGATTATCCAAAATTGCACTTTGTGTGACATTGTGGGGGTTCAACCTTCAAACAATAGCTTAAGCTGTAGGGAACAAATTTTTATATGGCGCCGACTCAACGACTCAAAACAAAATGATGTTTAGAAGTCACAGTAGTTCGATTTTTGAAAGAAAAGACAATATTTTCGAGTTTTTTTCCTATTAAAGTTCCCAGATCTCGAAAAAAGTATCGAGCATGTGTATATTACACATTGTTATTAAATTGTTATTACACTAATTTGTTTTATAACGGAAGGAATTGTTTTGGACTTCTAATTTGTACGCAGTATTATTTTAATTCAGCAATATTATGACTTTCGGTTAAAAAATATGTTCAACGACAAAAACGTGTACTTTTGAATTCGAGGTTTCAATCAAAAACTAATTCAAAAGATGCGAAATATTATGAAGTGCAACTTGATAGAAAAATGTTTACAGTAGGGTGGCAGCCCAAGAGGTTCTGTCGAATATTCAAAACCGAAATTATACATTTTTAAGATTAGCTCAAAAAAGCCTGTGCAAAGTTTCAGCTCAATCGGAATTAATTTAGGGAGCCTCAAAGCACTCACAGTTTCGGTTTTTCGACCATAACAAATCACCAAATGAAATTGGGAGTAGGCTGTGACCGTCGATGACGGAAGTTTTATGTTCAGCGAAAAAATTTTCAAGTTCTCTCTTCAAGTTTATTTGTGCATGTTTATGATGAAATCCATCAACTATCAAGAAGTTTTAGGACCTTTGCGATGTGTTCCAAGAGGGTGTAGCTAATCAAATCTAGAAACTGGATCAATTTCCTGTCTTCCTGGAATGCTGTCCACAGACTTATTGCTGTCGGCGTCTCAACTAATCGGGAATGAACATCGGAGTCATCTATTGATGTTTGGTATCAGGACAACGTTAAAGCTAAGTATTCTCTTTTTTTATAATCAGTGTATCAAAACTTGTAAACTTTAATACTAATTTTTTTCCCATTTTGGAGAACTATTCACAAATTTTGTGCCCCATTTATAATGTCACCAAAAAAACATTTCGTTATTTTGATAGAATGATTCTGAATCTGTTCAAACCACCAATTATTTCGCCAATTCAAATTATAAATTCAATAAGTTCTATCATGTATGGGATTATAACTTCTCCTTTTTTGGTTAATTTTTTTTCTTGTATTGAAACTTAACCAGGAACTGATTTATTCAATAACATGTTAAGAAATTTCAAATTTCTCCTAAATTTTTCCTTTTTCAAATGTTCGAAAGTTTAAAATTATCGATATTCATTTATATCATAATTAAATCAGAAATTGGACACAAGTTAAATCTTAATTTTTCTGATAGAATACGGCAAGTCGATACATGAATCTTTCAATCAAAATTGCTGAAAAATTATAATAATTTTTAGTTGTGATCACATTTTCTCCATTTCCCTTGAAAAAATCATCCAGTTTTTTTTTCTTTTTTTTTATTATTCAATTTTTTTTTTGTTTCGATTAGAGTCGTTTTACCATCTTTATGGCATTTGCGACTTTATCAACGTTGCAGTTGGCGAATCGTTATTGAAAAACTATCCGGTACAACTGTGTTCGATGTTTACTCTTGGGCTCGAACTCGCGGACATCGGCTCAGGAGACAACAGACTTGCCAACTGAGCTATATCACAAGCCATTATTCAAATGTTATATATGTATGATTCAGAATATCAGTTCAACTACCACTTCGAACTTTGAATTATGTGAGCAAAAACTATTAGAGATATGATGATGGAAATCAATATTATACGATTTACTTCAAATGTGTTTTAGTCATAATCCTAAACACCTTTCAAAATCTTGTTTCTTATCTGGCTAAAATGTTTTTATAAATAAAAAAATAACCGTGAGAAACAAAACGATGAAATGTGATGAAAAGTTTTTCAAATTAAAATTACCCTTCCGCTCATTTTCAACATCTTTCACCTTATTCTAATCTTCTATCCGTCTATAATCTTTCAATTCTAAAATATTCTTTTTCAAAGAATATAAATTTCACCGATATAACCGATAAAATAATTTCATAAAAATAAAAAATTATAGTTCAGGAGAAAATGCTTTCAATATAACACTAGTCAAAAGTGTTTCCTATTTTTTTTCCTACCCCCCAAAATTCCCAACCAATTTTTTTTGCAAGAATACAGAGGTGACCTCGGTCCTTAGGCTCAAAGTTGTTATCCCATTCTCATTTTTCCTAACCTATCTATTGACTACCAGGACGTGGTCGGCGCCGTTATTGATGTTAAACGAGAGAGCATCAGTTTTGTGCATTGTGAATGTGTCAATCCCAGGTTCCGTTCATTTGACCTCTGAACAAAATTGATTGCCTCGGTCAATCACGGAGTAGCAACCATTGGCGACGTGGAACTTGTTCTACTGAGCCACGCCTGCGATCATAGAATCCGAGATGTATTAACTTGTTTTTAAACCAAATTTAGAAATTAATCGCAGAGTATACTAGAATACTCTTCATTCAAACATATCTTAAGGAGCAATTCGGGTTCAATGATTCAAGGTGGATGTGAGTAGTCAATCAAGCTAAGCTAAGCTAAGCTTAGCTAAAAAAATCACCAAATGAAATTGGGAAAATCTAAATTTGAATTTTTATGCCAAATTATTTCAAAATGCTAATAACGAAATGTGGTGTTATCTCGTTTTGTTTTGTCAAAAATCGACTTTAAAATTTCAAATATCACCAAAGGGATGACCAAAGGAAATTCGGAAAATCTAATTTTTGTTTTGATGACAAATGACTTTGAAATGCATGAAAAGTTGATATCTTTTGTTAACTCGCAACAATTTTAGGCATAAAAATCGACTTCCTGGGACTTAGTCGGTTTTCCGAAAAACGACTGGTTTTCTGAAAAAAAAGTTCATTTGGCCTGCAAATTAAAATTTCGATTTTCCGAGTTTTCTTTGGTCCCTCCTTTGGTGACTTTTCAAATTTTTTAGTCGATTTTTAACAAAAAATGTTTGTTGAGATAACACCAGACCTCGACGTTTTTTTTTAGTCATTTGGCATTAAAATTTCGATTTTTCTGATTCTATTTGGTGATACTTGAGGCACCTTGAGGAATAAAAAAACGAGATTTTGAGCGCTTTCAGGCACCCCTAAATCAAGTTCGATTGAGCTGAAACTTTGCAAAGATCAGTTTTTCGGGCCCATTTACAAAAAGTCATAATAATGAGTGTATTAAAAAAAATATGCAACACTTTGTTTTGTGAATAACTTTCGAATGTTTGGATGAAATGTGATGAATTTAACAGCGAAGCTGTTCAGTAATGTGATGTTTACATGTGTAAATTTCTGTAACGTCTCGTTATGTCGTTTTTTGGAATAACGTCCTATGAAAAAGTTTTTCGACTATAATTTTGGGCACGAACGTGCGCCATCTATAATGCTTGTCTACTGTGAACCCCCCTTATCCCAAATCAAGGATATTTTTCATAACGTTATCTGTTTCCTGAAGCTTACGTTTCACAATAGATCAAAAATTTGAATTTGGTAGAAGTTATATCAAATTTAGCCGTTGTCCTCCTTCGGCAAGACAACAAAATATTTCACTTTATATTACTCTACCACAGTTTTTGCGTAATAGCACGATTCCAAGATTAGCAGAAACAGAGTATAAACTTTTAAACATCTACTGAATTGCGTCTTCAATAGATCATCAGCCTCCTCAAATACTAGGCATCAAAGTTTTCAATTTTTTCTTCTTGTTTATCTCCGGAAAACCCAGGCTAGACTTGTCAACGAAAAGATTTTTGTTGAAAACCTGCCAGGTGACCGCTCTAATGAATTTCTTTCATTGTCCATTACGAAATTTTTCAAAATATCTCCCTACTAGCAGTCCAATATTTTGCGCACGATTTGACCACCAAATTCTGCTTATTTAAGTGGTGGGCAGATTTTCTACCTTGTGGAAATGAAATCAGGCCTGTTTAGGTATAAGTTAGATAGACGAATAAGTCAGAAAAATTTATCTTTTTTATCATTTCTTCTCTTGATGTTTTTAACTTCATGGAATCAATCGTCTTCACTTTGATTCAAACTTTAGCTTACTATTGGATCCTTTCCAGCTGTTTTTGGGGCTCCCACTGGGACTTTCATGGATTTTTCTCGATCCTGCCCAAAACAATTTGTTAATCAGCTCCTGTATTGGATGTTATTTCAAAACCACTTAATAGGTTGTTACTATTTTTTTTACACGTACACGTTTTTTCAAGAAAAAAGCACTTGAACTTCGTTGTGTTCCAGTAAATACCTTAGATATTTTTCATGAACTTTTTTCATGAGAATGATATTTCATCAGGATAAATTTTATAATAATTCATTTTATGTATTTTCCATATCTATTTCATTGCTTGTTTTGTACGCCTCTGCCTGATCAACTTGGTACTGGAAAGGGACTTGCAATCACTATGAGATGATTTTTAACAGTGAATTAACGAAAGGCGCTTTAATATTAACCCAATTATCTCGTAATTTTTTTTTTTATAATTTTCAATATGATGTTTGGCGGCAAGGATTCGTTCTAGATGCTTATTCCGTTTTTTTTTCAATCTTGTCACTCATACTCCTTTTGAAAAGCCGCAATGTAAAAATTTGTTTCATACATTTTAACACAACGCGTACCAAATACAAGATATTTTGTTTTTTTTTTGTTAGTCCTTTGTGTACTACACTTTCAAACAGGGATGAGCAACCTATTGAAGCAACGGGCCAAATTGAATTTGAAAACTTTTCGTCGGGCTGCACTCAAAATAATATTTAGATTTTAATAGTTAGCAGAGTTATACGTCTTCTTTTTTTTATAACGACAAATTTTTGACGATAATGAATTCATGTTTTTAAAGGAGACAGACCACTAAATCATGATCATTTTTTAATATTTTTTCAATCGATTTAAACTTTTTCATTCATCTTTCTCACAAATAGAGAATCCATTGTTTACCTTTAGGACTTTAAGACACGAAAATTCTGGAGTTTTATTTGTGATTTGAAAAAGATTAGAACCATTTTCTAGGAAAAACTCAATTCTGTTCGAACTGATGCTACTATTAATCATCACTTCAGTTTAGAAGGATATATGGAGCTGAATCTCAGCGGAAACTTTAAGTGAGAAAATCATTTTTTTTCGTAAATCACGCCTTCCCAGCGTTCGATGTTGGATAACCTGAAATTTGTAGATTTTAAATCCGTTTTCTGTTCCCATTTTCAAAAAATACTTTCACAATTCAAATTGTATCCTCAAAAAATAGATTTTTTTTTTGCATACGGTGAAAAAATTGTTTTTTTTTATATGAAGTTTTGAATATGATAATTGCATTGCTGCATGTTGAGCGATGTTATTAAAATCACAGAAAGATTCACAATTTCAGAAATTTTTAAGAAAACTTCGTGACAGTTATAGTTTACACTCTTGATTCTAGGGTTTTTTTTGAAGATCTTATAGATTTTCATGAATTATATTTAGATGCCACTGACATAGTCTTTTTAAAGCTATTTCGTGAAAATCTTATGACTACAGTAATGTCGATTGCCTATTTTTAAGGAAAATGACTGAATTTATCGATGTTTGCATCACAGATAATCGTTACCAAATTTTTTGGGTCGAATCACAGAATTACAAATATTGTTTTTGACGAGCAGTCAGAATGTTTGTTGGAGACTTAAAGCATGGATCACTCAAAATCTGGACGCAATAAAAAGGGTCTATCTCGGAACCCTGTAAACGAAATAAAAATGTTTTGTACTCAAAATGTATCGTTTTTATTGCAAATTTTTATTGAAATTTTTAACTTTTCGTCGAGTACCACTCATCATAGTTTGGACACCCTATTCACTGACCTCAGCGGCCATTTTGTTCCAAAATCTCTTCTTCTCTGTTGCATCCCGAGCCCTCCTACCATTCTTCTCCATCTTTTGCTTGACAATTGCCCAAAATTCTTCGATAGGGCGGAATTGAGGGCAGTTGGGTGGGTTGATGTCATTTTCGACAAAATCCACCCGTTGGCCCGATACTACTGTAGAACCTCTTTGCTGTAGTGGCAGCTTGCCAAATCTGGCGAAAACTTTACTGGTCCTTTGTGAGATCTAATGTACGGAAAAAACGTTTTTCAGGCAATCCTCCTCGTACACTTCGGAGTCCATGGTCTTGTTTTTCACAAAAACCGGGGTTTTTCGTCCGCAGCTGCAAATATCTTGCCAGATTCTTGCAAACTTTCTTGCAAACTTATAGGCAAAAACGAATTTGAACTTGGCTGGGACATAACCCCGACCAGTGGCTTTGTAAAATTTTTGGTCAGGAAGCCGCCCAAAATCCATCTTCACGTACGTTTCGTCATCCATTAGGATGCATCCGTCGTACTTCGTTAGAATCTTGTTGTATAACTTCCGGGCCCGTCCTTTGGCTTCTACATTCTTCTTCAATGTCCGGTTTGGGTGCTTACTGGCCCGATAAGATCTTATTCTTTCACGCAGACGAATCCTTCTGACGTCCAGATTTTGCATGGATTATCCATGCTTTAGATGCAAATCTGAAATCGTTCTCTTAGCCTTTATTATTAAAAAAATCACTTGAACCTAAATGTTTTTTCTTAATTTTTTTAGGTATTTGAGTAGTAATTTGCCACTGCCCGTGGCCTAGAGGATAGCATTCAAGTCTTCTAAGTCAGAGGTTACGAGATCGAATCTCGGTAACGGCATACATAACTTTCTTTTTGTGTGCTGTTAGTTTTAGAATTTGTAAGATGGTAGCCATCCTATCCTTGAAAGATGTACGCCTAAGAGTAAAGTAAATTAGATCTCTCGAAGAAACATAAAGTTTCACGGAGATCCTATATATGTGTGTTCGGTTATAACAGAACATGCCAATTAAATTGAATGAAATAATAAAATTTTGGAAAAAAATGTGCTGAGCATATTCATCATAATACTTTATCTTTGCTTGAAAAGAATGTTGCATCATGTGTTGGAAAAACCTATCAATAGTTCGGATAGAAAACACTTCAAAAAATACTTTCGCGTTCTTTTGCGCTGATACTAACTAGTATTTTCGGAGAAATTACAATAAAATACTCATGTAACTCATATGCGAATATTCTTAACCCTTGAGCAGAGATTATTCGCAAATCTTGAGCTAAAGTTATCAGTGCTGGTGGCAATTGGCTAGTACTTTTTTAACATATTTTATCATTTGTTCACCATTCTGTTTGATGATAGAAGTATGTTTTCTAAGGATCCTGATTCGAAACTGATTTCAATCGATGTGTTTTAAGTCGAGTGGGATGTGTTTTCCGGTGTTTTTCAAAAACTGTTTCCATTGGTGTGAAATTGCTGCGAATTTATTAGACTTCAATTGAATTGAATGTGTGTTACAGGCTGATACGTCGATAGTTCTGACCAAAAGTTTGCTAGATTCAAAAAAAAGTAGAACACTTCTTTCGGGAACATCTTTGTGATATTGTGTGTATTGATTTTGTTGTGAATATAGAAAAAAGTAATTAATAAAAGTTAGTTATTTTGTTTTCGAAACAACTTTTCAAATACCACCCACCGATCAAACATTAGATCGTCAAAATTACCCACGGAGGACCCATCCTGACCGAAGACTTATCTCTTAAGCGATGTTCATCGATTGATTTTTGTCGAAAAAACCATTTTGGGAGAATTTACCTGTTACTTATTTATGTTTTTTTTTGTGATCAAGACACAAATTTCTTCGGATTCCATATGCTACTATACGTTCAATTTTTTTTGTAAATTAATGTTTTTAGCATTGTATTATTGATTTATTTCATTTTCTAACTACAGTTTCCTTCAATTGCATGCTCTAGTGCTGAAATTTGGTCATGAGACTTACATGCGAATATTTTTCACATGGGACACACCAGTGGTCATATTTTTCCAAAACTTTGGGAACAAATTTCGAACAAAAACCTGTTTTATAGATACATTGGACTACAGCAAGCTTTATCAATAACTTAAAAACGATGAAAATGCACATCGGCCTCATATGCGAATGTGTGTAGCCTTGCGAATTTTTGGTTACCCTTCCTATTCATTTTATGGAATTTGAATTTGAAAGTGGTAGTAAAATAATAAGAACAAATGTAATTCGAACAAAAAAAACTTCAATACCCATTACGTTTTGCCAAAACAAAATGTTCCATTAAAGCCTTTACAAGAACACAATAAAGGTTTCATTTCTAGAAAAAGTCAACAACCTTAATGGTTTCAGGGCAAATGCAAATACAAACTAGTAGAGTGTATATTTGATTAAGTTACTGACAGATCTGTTTTTTTTTTTCAATTGGAATGGACCAGTATTAAATGATGATTTACAATCTACCGTCAACTGGGGAAACATGCAACACTTTTCAACTTCAATGGCTTCTAAAATCTTAATGCTTACAGATAATCATACCTCTTGTACATAAAAAGTTTTAAGGTTAACGGGACACCAAACTGACGTAGTCAAAAAAATTATTGGATTTACCAGTTATTTTTAAATTTAAAAAAACATGCGATTTTCTTTCACCCTACTAAGAAAAAGGGGTAAGTTGCAACAAATTCTGTAAATTATGAAAAATCAAATGTAAACGATCGAAAATTTATAGTTTTTGATACATTTGTGGTGTCATAACGCATAAAGCACCAATTACAGTAATTTTTGGATTTGTTCGAATTAAATTTTACATTTTTTCGGTCAAAAATTTTTAAAGAAAAATGTGTTTATCTGCTGCATATATTAAGGGGTAAAAATACTAAAAAAATTTCTTTTAGCTTAAATCGTGAAAATAAATCTTAGAATAGATGAAATTTTAATGTTAACAATCGTCTAATTTAAAACAATCATATCCCAGCATATGGAAACGCGGTTTATGAGATTTAGTTCTGATTTGCATTTTGTTGCATTTTGCCCCAGACAGCTCACTGAATTATAAAAATATTTATTTTAAAAAAATTGGTGATTGTCCGAAAAATATTTATACACCAACAGTGATAATATAGGGTGATGAAAGCAATATAAAGTTTTCAGGTGATATCATTAAGCCAATCCGTCATACCAGGTAAAGTTTTTTACGGCATCGAAAAATGTTAAAATTTGTACATTTATTGTTCGATTTTTTATGTTTTTATGAGAATCAAAATCTTCAGAAAACTCTTTCACGATGTTGAAAACTATGTTATCCTCAATTTGTTATCATTCAATGATAACTTTATTACAGTATATTGAAATAAAAATTGAATGAGTGTTCTGGTATACAAATGTTGCATTTAACCCTACTTTTGCATGATGCCCCGTTTGACGGTACGTAAAAAAGTAAAATAAATATGCACTGGTTGCGCATTCCTGCTTTAAAGCGTAAATTCAATGTTATGAAATAATGAAATTTTCTTAAACCAATTCAACAAAACAGTACTGGGAACTCAAAGCTACTAAATTTGTACAATTTGGTCCAGTGGTTTCTGAGATACACAACGCCAAATTTCGGTATTTCACGGCTTATATTTCTTTGCGGTCCTTAATGTGCTAAGATAGCTTTTGAGTCTCCAGAATTCCAAACAAAGTGCAATTTTTCGTCACCCTACTATCCATGTTTGAAGCGTAAACAAAAATAATTCGCGTTATCAACTGTTTTGATTATCTGTTATTAATTCGTAATTATAATAATTTTATATGGGGACTTAATTAACCCCCAAATGGGAATTTATTTCATTAGAGAATCTCACTTCGATAAGCTTAGATTTGCTACCTACTTGATCAAAATAATTCCCGGCATTGTTTTTAAATCACACTACTCTTGAGACGAAACTAGTTTGTCCCGGTGTCGGACTCAAGTACCCGCTTTTTTATTGTTTTCTGTTATCACACCAAATAAATCTTTGTCCAGAGAGGCTCTTGCGAAAACGTCAGGCAGCAGTGTTAAAAGTGGGTACAAATGGTGAGACACCACAAAAACAATTTTCTGCAAGATTGGTCACCTAATAGGCGAAACGCTCTCGGCATTCGACACTCCACCTAGAACCGGTTCTTTCTCTTTATGCTGTTTCAGTTGTTGATATTTGCACGAAGCTCTACGCTGCTAGGGGAAATACAAAAATGTAATCACAGAATCACATCACCGAACAAAAAAGGTGTTGAATGTTGAATTTTTAGGAATTATGTTTGCTGTACACCTTCATAATCAAATGAATTAATTTGAAACAGCCACACAATCATTACCATCTAACGAGCGTTTCATCAACAAAGTGACGATAAACCAAGGTCAAACTCACCTCCCAACTTGCTCCGAATCTCCTCCCCAGATGTAGGAACCCAATGTTGAGAACATGTTTACAACTGTCGAACTTTGACCTATGAGGGCACTTTCCACTAGAGGAGTTTAACACTATTCCACAAATCACTTTCCCCGGCAAATTGTTGATAAACAACAACCAATTTCAAACGAAGGATGACCACAAAAACTACAGCTGCTGGAAGGAACCCCAATAAAAAAGGACGAACGCGAGAGAAACTTAAACAACGCACAACAACAAAAAACGGCAACACGAAAACGGCTGATGTCATAAGACGCGAAAAAAGATCGAACTTCTCACTACGACTAGTCGTGAGCGAGTGCTGGAGATTTGCTGCGAACTCGCGAAATTAAAGCCGGTCGTTTTGTTGCTTGCTGCTGTTTCGGGTCACGTCCCTGACGACAGTGGCGTCGACCAAATGGGTTAATACACGCAATGCGGGTAGGGAATAACAAGTTTTTAATGAAGTAATAACAATTTAACAAAAAAGAAATCAATTTTAGATCAAATCCTCTTAAATAAAGCTTAGTTCATTAAGAAATGGCACACTTTCTTTTGCTGATAGGTCATTTCCTAGCTATCCGACTCACAAAATTTGAAAGCATTTGGTTGCCTGTAAAAAGTACAATCCGATCGTTTTTTTTCGAATGCACGATGCAGGAGTGGAAGAAAAAAAAATCTGCACAGTTTCCTTCAAAATCCATCATTACTAAATCGAAAGCTGGCAAAACCGTTGATTATTTAAAAAAATGTCTCTGCTTGAGTGGTGGGGAAGTATGCAAACACTGTTCAAAATGTCCACAAAGCTCGAATCATACGTTGGAGTGA
>NC_073693.1:132453796-132470458 GCF_029784155.1 Uranotaenia lowii
TAAAGTTGTGATCCCAAATTAAGCTCAGAATCACGAAAAAAACGCTTCTAAAGGCCAGAAATCGCATTCTTAAAGTTGTGATCCCAAATTAAGCTCAGAATCACGAAAAAACGGCTTCTAAAGGCCAGAAATCGCATTTTAAAGTTGTGATCCCAAATTAAGCTCAGAATCACGAAAAACGGCTTCTAAAGGCCAGAAATCGCATTTTAAAGTTGTGATCCCAAATTAAGCTCAGAATCACGAAAAAACGGCTTCTAAAGGCCAGAAATCGCATTTTAAAGTTGTGATCCCAAATTAAGCTCAGAATCACGAAAAACGGCTTCTAAAGGCCAGAAATCGCATTTTAAAGTTGTGATCCCAAATTAAGCTCAGAATCACGAAAAACGCTTCTAAAGGCCAGAAATCGCATTTTAAAGTTGTGATCCCAAATTAAGCTCAGAATCACGAAAAAACGCTTCTAAAGGCCAGAAATCGCATTTTAAAGTTGTGATCCCAAATTAAGCTCAGAATCACGAAAAAACGCTTCTAAAGGCCAGAAATCGCATTTTAAAGTTGTGATCCCAAATTAAGCTCAGAATCACGAAAAAACGCTTCTAAAGGCCAGAAATCGCATTTTAAAGTTGTGATCCCAAATTAAGCTCAGAATCACGAAAAACGGCTTCTAAAGGCCAGAAATCGCATTTTAAAGTTGTGATCCCAAATTAAGCTCAGAATCCCGAAAAAACGGCTTCTAAAGGCCAGAAATCGCATTTTAAAATTGTGATCCCAAATTAAGCTCAGAATCACGAAAAAACGCTTCTAAAGGCCAGAAATCGCATTTTAAAGTTGTGATCCCAAATTAAGCTCAGAATCCCGAAAAACGGCTTCTAAAGGCCAGAAATCGCATTTTAAAGTTGTGATCCCAAATTAAGCTCAGAATCACGAAAAAACGGCTTCTAAAGGCCAGAAATCGCATTTTAAAGTTGTGATCCCAAATTAAGCTCAGAATCCCGAAAAACGGCTTCTAAAGGCCAGAAATCGCATTTTAAAGTTGTGATCCCAAATTAAGCTCAGAATCACGAAAAAACGCTTCTAAAGGCCAGAAATCGCATTTTAAAGTTGTGATCCCAAATTAAGCTCAGAATCACGAAAAAACGCTTCTAAAGGCCAGAAATCGCATTTTAAAGTTGTGATTCCAAATTAAGCTCAGAATCACGAAAAAACGCTTCTAAAGGCCAGAAATCGCATTTTAAAATGTGATCCCAAATTAAGCTCAGAATCACGAAAAAACGCTTCTAAAGGCCAGAAATCGCATTTTAAAGTTGTGATCCCAAATTAAGCTCAGAATCACGAAAAACGGCTTCTAAAGGCCAGAAATCGCATTTTAAAGTTGTGATCCCAAATTAAGCTCAGAATCCCGAAAAACGGCTTCTGAAGGCCAGAAATCGCATTTTAAAAATGTGATCCCAAATTAAGCTCAGAATCACGAAAAAACGCTTCTAAAGGCCAGAAATCGCATTTTAAAGTTGTGATCCCAAATTAAGCTCAGAATCCCGAAAAACGGCTTCTAAAGGCCAGAAATCGCATTTTAAAGTTGTGATCCCAAATTAAGCTCAGAATCACGAAAAAACGCTTCTAAAGGCCAGAAATCGCATTGTAAAGTTGTGATTCCAAATTAAGCTCAGAATCCCGAAAAACGGCTTTTAAAGGCCAGAAATCGCATTTTAAAGTTGTGATCCCAAATTAAGCTCAGAATCACGAAAAAACGCTTCTAAAGGCCAGAAATCGCATTTTAAAGTTGTGATCCCAAATTAAGCTCAGAATCACGAAAAACGGCTTCTAAAGGCCAGAAATCACATTTTAAAGTTGTGATCCCAAATTAAGCTCAAAATCACGAAAAAACGCTTCTAAAGGCCAGAAATCGCATTTTAAAGTTGTGATCCCAAATTAAGCTCAGAATCACGAAAAAACGCTTCTAAAGGCCAGAAATCGCATTTTAAAGTTGTGATCCCAAATTAAGCTCAGAATCACGAAAAACGGCTTCTAAAGGCCAGAAATCGCATTTTAAAGTTGTGATCCCAAATTAAGCTCAGAATCACGAAAAAACGCTTCTAAAGGCCAGAAATCGCATTTTAAAGTTGTGATCCCAAATTAAGCTCAGAATCCCGAAAAACGGCTTCTAAAGGCCAGAAATCGCATTTTAAAGTTGTGATCCCAAATTAAGCTCAGAATCACGAAAAACGGCTTCTAAAGGCCAGAAATCGCATTTTAAAGTTGTGATCCCAAATTAAGCTCAGAATCCCGAAAAACGCTTCTAAAGGCCAGAAATCGCATTTTAAAGTTGTGATCCCAAATTAAGCTCAGAATCACGAAAAAACGCTTCTAAAGGCCAGAAATCGCATTTTAAAGTTGTGATTCCAAATTAGGCTCAGAATCACGAAAAAACGCTTCTAAAGGCCAGAAATCGCATTTTAAAGTTGTGATTCCAAATTAAGCTCAGAATCCCGAAAAACGGCTTCTAAAGGCCAGAAATCGCATTTTAAAGTTGTGATCCCAAATTAAGCTCAGAATCACGAAAAAACGCTTCTAAAGGCCAGAAATCGCATTTTAAAGTTGTGATCCCAAATTAAGCTCAGAATCCCGAAAAACGGCTTCTAAAGGCCAGAAATCGCATTTTAAAGTTGTGATCCCAAATTAAGCTCAGAATCCCGAAAAACGCTTCTAAAGGCCAGAAATCGCATTTTAAAGTTGTGATTCCAAATTAAGCTCAGAATCCCGAAAAACGGCTTCTAAAGGCCAGAAATCGCATTTTAAAGTTGTGATCCCAAATTAAGCTCAGAATCACGAAAAAACGCTTCTAAAGGCCAGAAATCGCATTTTAAAGTTGTGATCCCAAATTAAGCTCAGAATCCCGAAAAACGGCTTCTAAAGGCCAGAAATCGCATTTTAAAGTTGTGATCCCAAATTAAGCTCAGAATCACGAAAAAACGCTTCTAAAGGCCAGAAATCGCATTTTAAAGTTGTGATCCCAAATTAAGCTCAGAATCACGAAAAAACGCTTCTAAAGGCCAGAAATCACATTTTAAAGTTGTGATCCCAAATTAAGCTCAGAATCACGAAAAAACGCTTCTAAAGGCCAGAAATCGCATTTTAAAGTTGTAATCCCAAATTAAGCTCAGAATCCTGAAAAACGGCTTCTAAAGGCCAGAAATCGCATTTTAAAGTTGTGATCCCAAATTAAGCTCAGAATCACGAAAAAACGCTTCTAAAGGCCAGAAATCACATTTTAAAGTTGTGATCCCAAATTAAGCTCAGAATCACGAAAAAACGCTTCTAAAGGCCAGAAATCGCATTTTAAAGTTGTAATCCCAAATTAAGCTCAGAATCCTGAAAAACGGCTTCTAAAGGCCAGAAATCGCATTTTAAAGTTGTGATCCCAAATTAAGCTCAGAATCACGAAAAAACGCTTCTAAAGGCCAGAAATCGCATTGTAAAGTTGTGATTCCAAATTAAGCTCAGAATCCCGAAAAACGGCTTCTAAAGGCCAGAAATCGCATTTTAAAGTTGTGATCCCAAATTAAGCTCAGAATCACGAAAAAACGCTTCTAAAGGCCAGAAATCGCATTTTAAAGTTGTGATCCCAAATTAAGCTCAGAATCACGAAAAACGGCTTCTAAAGGCCAGAAATCACATTTTAAAGTTGTGATCCCAAATTAAGCTCAAAATCACGAAAAAACGCTTCTAAAGGCCAGAAATCGCATTTTAAAGTTGTGATCCCAAATTAAGCTCAGAATCACGAAAAAACGCTTCTAAAGGCCAGAAATCGCATTTTAAAGTTGTGATCCCAAATTAAGCTCAGAATCACGAAAAACGGCTTCTAAAGGCCAGAAATCGCATTTTAAAGTTGTGATCCCAAATTAAGCTCAGAATCATGAAAAAACGCTTCTAAAGGCCAGAAATCGCATTTTAAAGTTGTGATCCCAAATTAAGCTCAGAATCCCGAAAAACGGCTTCTAAAGGCCAGAAATCGCATTTTAAAGTTGTGATCCCAAATTAAGCTCAGAATCACGAAAAACGGCTTCTAAAGGCCAGAAATCGCATTTTAAAGTTGTGATCCCAAATTAAGCTCAGAATCCCGAAAAACGCTTCTAAAGGCCAGAAATCGCATTTTAAAGTTGTGATCCCAAATTAAGCTCAGAATCACGAAAAAACGCTTCTAAAGGCCAGAAATCGCATTTTAAAGTTGTGATTCCAAATTAAGCTCAGAATCACGAAAAAACGCTTCTAAAGGCCAGAAATCGCATTTTAAAGTTGTGATTCCAAATTAAGCTCAGAATCCCGAAAAACGGCTTCTAAAGGCCAGAAATCGCATTTTAAAGTTGTGATCCCAAATTAAGCTCAGAATCACGAAAAAACGCTTCTAAAGGCCAGAAATCGCATTTTAAAGTTGTGATCCCAAATTAAGCTCAGAATCCCGAAAAACGGCTTCTAAAGGCCAGAAATCGCATTTTAAAGTTGTGATCCCAAATTAAGCTCAGAATCCCGAAAAACGCTTCTAAAGGCCAGAAATCGCATTTTAAAGTTGTGATTCCAAATTAAGCTCAGAATCCCGAAAAACGGCTTCTAAAGGCCAGAAATCGCATTTTAAAGTTGTGATCCCAAATTAAGCTCAGAATCACGAAAAAACGCTTCTAAAGGCCAGAAATCGCATTTTAAAGTTGTGATCCCAAATTAAGCTCAGAATCCCGAAAAACGGCTTCTAAAGGCCAGAAATCGCATTTTAAAGTTGTGATCCCAAATTAAGCTCAGAATCACGAAAAAACGCTTCTAAAGGCCAGAAATCGCATTTTAAAGTTGTGATTCCAAATTAAGCTCAGAATCACGAAAAAACGCTTCTAAAGGCCAGAAATCGCATTTTAAAGTTGTGATTCCAAATTAAGCTCAGAATCCCGAAAAACGGCTTCTAAAGGCCAGAAATCGCATTTTAAAGTTGTGATCCCAAATTAAGCTCAGAATCACGAAAAAACGCTTCTAAAGGCCAGAAATCGCATTTTAAAGTTGTGATCCCAAATTAAGCTCAGAATCCCGAAAAACGGCTTCTAAAGGCCAGAAATCGCATTTTAAAGTTGTGATCCCAAATTAAGCTCAGAATCCCGAAAAACGCTTCTAAAGGCCAGAAATCGCATTTTAAAGTTGTGATCCCAAATTAAGCTCAGAATCACGAAAAAACGCTTCTAAAGGCCAGAAATCACATTTTAAAGTTGTGATCCCAAATTAAGCTCAGAATCACGAAAAAACGCTTCTAAAGGCCAGAAATCGCATTTTAAAGTTGTGATCCCAAATTAAGCTCAGAATCCCGAAAAACGGCTTCTAAAGGCCAGAAATCGCATTTTAAAGTTGTGATCCCAAATTAAGCTCAGAATCCCGAAAAACGGCTTCTAAAGGCCAGAAATCGCATTTTAAAGTTGTGATCCCAAATTAAGCTCAGAATCACGAAAAAACGCTTCTAAAGGCCAGAAATCGCATTTTAAAGTTGTGATCCCAAATTAAGCTCAGAATCACGAAAAACGGCTTCTAAAGGCCAGAAATCGCATTTTAAAGTTGTGATCCCAAATTGAGCTCAGAATGCCGAAAAACGGCTTCTAAAGGCCAGAAATCACATTTTAAAGTTGTGATCCCAAATTAAGCTCAGAATCACGAAAAAACGCTTCTAAAGGCCAGAAATCGCATTTTAAAGTTGTGATCCCAAATTAAGCTCAGAATCACGAAAAACGGCTTCTAAAGGCCAGAAATCGCATTTTAAAGTTGTGATCCCAAATTAAGCTCAGAATCACGAAAAAACGCTTCTAAAGGCCAGAAATCACATTTTAAAGTTGTGATCCCAAATTAAGCTCAGAATCACGAAAAAACGGCTTCTAAAGGCCAGAAATCGCATTTTAAAGTTGTGATCCCAAATTAAGCTCAGAATCACGAAAAACGGCTTCTAAAGGCCAGAAATCGCATTTTAAAGTTGTGATCCCAAATTAAGCTCAGAATCACGAAAAAACGCTTCTAAAGGCCAGAAATCACATTTTAAAGTTGTGATCCCAAATTAAGCTCAGAATCACGAAAAAACGGCTTCTAAAGGCCAGAAATCGCATTTTAAAGTTGTGATCCCAAATTAAGCTCAGAATCACGAAAAAACGCTTCTAAAGGCCAGAAATCGCATTTTAAAGTTGTGATTCCAAATTAAGCTCAGAATCCCGAAAAACGGCTTCTAAAGGCCAGAAATCGCATTTTAAAGTTGTGATCCCAAATTAAGCTCAGAATCACGAAAAAACGCTTCTAAAGGCCAGAAATCGCATTTTAAAGTTGTGATCCCAAATTAAGCTCAGAATCCCGAAAAACGGCTTCTAAAGGCCAGAAATCGCATTTTAAAGTTGTGATCCCAAATTAAGCTCAGAATCCCGAAAAACGGCTTCTAAAGGCCAGAAATCGCATTTTAAAGTTGTGATCCCAAATTAAGCTCAGAATCCCGAAAAAACGCTTCTAAAGGCCAGAAATCGCATTTTAAAGTTGTGATCCCAAATTAAGCTCAGAATCACGAAAAAACGCTTCTAAAGGCCAGAAATCACATTTTAAAGTTGTGATCCCAAATTATCAGCTCAGAATCACGAAAAAACGGCTTCTAAAGGCCAGAAATCGCATTTTAAAGTTGTGATCCCAAATTAAGCTCAGAATCACGAAAAAACGCTTCTAAAGGCCAGAAATCGCATTTTAAAGTTGTAATCCCAAATTAAGCTCAGAATCCCGAAAAACGGCTTCTAAAGGCCAGAAATCGCATTTTAAAGTTGTGATCCCAAATTAAGCTCAGAATCCCGAAAAACGGCTTCTAAAGGCCAGAAATCGCATTTTAAAGTTGTGATCCCAAATTAAGCTCAGAATCACGAAAAACGGCTTCTAAAGGCCAGAAATCGCATTTTAAAGTTGTGATCCCAAATTGGGATCACGAAAAAACGGCTTCTAAAGGCCAGAAATCGCATTTTAAAGTTGTGATCCCAAATTAAGCTCAGAATCACGAAAAAACGGCTTCTAAAGGCCAGAAATCGCATTTTAAAGTTGTGATCCCAAATTAAGCTCAGAATCACGAAAAAACGCTTCTAAAGGCCAGAAATCGCATTTTAAAGTTGTAATCCCAAATTAAGCTCAGAATCCCGAAAAACGGCTTCTAAAGGCCAGAAATCGCATTTTAAAGTTGTGATCCCAAATTAAGCTCAGAATCCCGAAAAACGGCTTCTAAAGGCCAGAAATCGCATTTTAAAGTTGTGATCCCAAATTAAGCTCAGAATCACGAAAAACGGCTTCTAAAGGCCAGAAATCGCATTTTAAAGTTGTGATCCCAAATTGAGCTCAGAATCCCGAAAAACGGCTTCTAAAGGCCAGAAATCACATTTTAAAGTTGTGATCCCAAATTAAGCTCAGAATCACGAAAAAACGCTTCTAAAGGCCAGAAATCGCATTTTAAAGTTGTGATCCCAAATTAAGCTCAGAATCACGAAAAAACGGCTTCTAAAGGCCAGAAATCGCATTTTAAAGTTGTGATCCCAAATTAAGCTCAGAATCACGAAAAAACGCTTCTAAAGGCCAGAAATCGCATTTTAAAGTTGTGATCCCAAATTAAGCTCAGAATCACGAAAAAACGGCTTCTAAAGGCCAGAAATCGCATTTTAAAGTTGTAATCCCAAATTAAGCTCAGAATCCCGAAAAACGGCTTCTAAAGGCCAGGAATCGCATTTTAAAGTTGTGATCCCAAATTAAGCTCAGAATCACGAAAAAACGGCTTCTAAAGGCCAGAAATCGCATTTTAAAGTTGTGATCCCAAATTAAGCTCAGAATCACGAAAAAACGCTTCTAAAGGCCAGAAATCGCATTTTAAAGTTGTGATCCCAAATTAAGCTCAGAATCACGAAAAAACGGCTTCTAAAGGCCAGAAATCGCATTTTAAAGTTGTGATCCCAAATTAAGCTCAGAATCACGAAAAAACGCTTCTAAAGGCCAGAAATCGCATTTTAAAGTTGTGATCCCAAATTAAGCTCAGAATCCCGAAAAACGGCTTCTAAAGGCCAGAAATCGCATTTTAAAGTTGTGATCCCAAATTAAGCTCAGAATCACGAAAAAACGCTTCTAAAGGCCAGAAATCGCATTTTAAAGTTGTGATTCCAAATTAAGCTCAGAATCCCGAAAAACGGCTTCTAAAGGCCAGAAATCGCATTTTAAAGTTGTGATCCCAAATTAAGCTCAGAATCACGAAAAAACGCTTCTAAAGGCCAGAAATCGCATTTTAAAGTTGTGATTCCAAATTAAGCTCAGAATCCCGAAAAACGGCTTCTAAAGGCCAGAAATCGCATTTTAAAGTTGTGATCCCAAATTAAGCTCAGAATCCCGAAAAACGGCTTCTAAAGGCCAGAAATCGCATTTTAAAGTTGTGATCCCAAATTAAGCTCAGAATCCCGAAAAAACGCTTCTAAAGGCCAGAAATCGCATTTTAAAGTTGTGATCCCAAATTAAGCTCAGAATCACGAAAAAACGCTTCTAAAGGCCAGAAATCACATTTTAAAGTTGTGATCCCAAATTAAGCTCAGAATCACGAAAAACGGCTTCTAAAGGCCAGAAATCGCATTTTAAAGTTGTGATCCCAAATTGAGCTCAGAATCACGAAAAACGGCTTCTAAAGGCCAGAAATCGCATTTTAAAGTTGTGATCCCAAATTAAGCTCAGAATCCCGAAAAACGGCTTCTAAAGGCCAGAAATCACATTTTAAAGTTGTGATCCCAAATTAAGCTCAGAATCACGAAAAAACGGCTTCTAAAGGCCAGAAATCGCATTTTAAAGTTGTGATCCCAAATTAAGCTCAGAATCACGAAAAACGGCTTCTAAAGGCCAGAAATCGCATTTTAAAGTTGTGATCCCAAATTAAGCTCAGAATCACGAAAAAACGCTTCTAAAGGCCAGAAATCACATTTTAAAGTTGTGATCCCAAATTCAGCTCAGAATCACGAAAAAACGCTTCTAAAGGCCAGAAATCGCATTTTAAAGTTGTAATCCCAAATTAAGCTCAGAATCCCGAAAAACGGCTTCTAAAGGCCAGAAATCGCATTTTAAAGTTGTGATCCCAAATTAAGCTCAGAATCCCGAAAAACGGCTTCTAAAGGCCAGAAATCGCATTTTAAAGTTGTGATCCCAAATTAAGCTCAGAATCACGAAAAAACGCTTCTAAAGGCCAGAAATCGCATTTTAAAGTTGTGATCCCAAATTAAGCTCAGAATCACGAAAAACGGCTTCTAAAGGCCAGAAATCGCATTTTAAAGTTGTGATCCCAAATTGAGCTCAGAATCCCGAAAAACGGCTTCTAAAGGCCAGAAATCACATTTTAAAGTTGTGATCCCAAATTAAGCTCAGAATCACGAAAAAACGCTTCTAAAGGCCAGAAATCGCATTTTAAAGTTGTGATCCCAAATTAAGCTCAGAATCACGAAAAAACGCTTCTAAAGGCCAGAAATCGCATTTTAAAGTTGTGATCCCAAATTAAGCTCAGAATCACGAAAAACGGCTTCTAATGGCCAGAAATCGCATTTTAAAGTTGTGATCCCAAATTAAGCTCAGAATCCCGAAAAACGGCTTCTAAAGGCCAGAAATCGCATTTTAAAGTTGTGATCCCAAATAAAGCTCAGAATCACGAAAAAACGCTTCTAAAGGCCAGAAATCGCATTTTAAAGTTGTGATCCCAAATTAAGCTCAGAATCCCGAAAAACGGCTTTTAAAGGCCAGAAATCGCATTTTAAAGTTGTGATCCCAAATTAAGCTCAGAATCACGAAAAAACGCTTCTAAAGGCCAGAAATCGCATTTTAAAGTTGTGATCCCAAATTAAGCTCAGAATCACGAAAAAACGCTTCTAAAGGCCAGAAATCGCATTTTAAAGTTGTGATCCCAAATTAAGCTCAGAATCACGAAAAACGGCTTCTAAAGGCCAGAAATCGCATTTTAAAGTTGTGATCCCAAATTAAGCTCAGAATCACGAAAAAACGCTTCTAAAGGCCAGAAATCGCATTTTAAAGTTGTGATCCCAAATTAAGCTCAGAATCCCGAAAAACGGCTTCTAAAGGCCAGAAATCGCATTTTAAAGTTGTGATCCCAAATTAAGCTCAGAATCACGAAAAAACGCTTCTAAAGGCCAGAAATCGCATTTTAAAGTTGTATTACCACACGTCCAGAGGGGACGGGGTCTAAGCCCTCGGATCCCTGGTCGTTCCTCTGGGGATCAGTGAGGGTGGGTCTACATCACCTTCTTTTGCACTGGCTAGCTCGATCTGGATGTCAACGGAGGACCTCAAGGTCGGCTTTGTGCCTACTATTTATACCCAGAACTCGGATGTGATATTAGTGTGGTTGTTACAAAAGAATATTTAGTTTTAATTGTGTTTTATTGTGTGTTTATAATTTCTGTGTGTTTTGTGTGTTGTGTGTTAAGTGTACTCACGTCGATGCAGGCCTGCGGCGGGGGAATCTCGGTTCTCAAGTGGCGGCTCCGGTGGCTCGTCGGTGGCTCGTTGGTGGCTGGGAGATGGTGACGGATGTGTGGCGATCAACTAGGGTCTTGGCGGTGGTCTGGCGGAGGCTTGACGAGAGTCTGACGGTAACCTGGTCTTGGCCTGGCGGAATCCTAGTCGTGGCTTTTCGATGAATTCGCTGTGGCTTGGCGGCTCGCCGGAAACTTGGCGATGCCCTAGCGTTGGTCCAGCGATTAGTGGGTATCGTCTAGTGGAGACCCTTGCCTGGCTTATTGATGGAACGAGGCAGGGTCTCTTAACAGAAAGGAATCTTCCGGGGTGGTTTGATGGCTATCAACCGGCTTGGTTGGATAGTGGAGCAGACACGATACCATGTGGCGGGCACGTGTGAGCTAGGCACTTCTTCTAGTGGCTCTTGAGCCAGTAACTTGCTGGAAATTCCAGCGCGCACGGGAATTCCGACGTGTCCGGGAGTTGTATTGCGCCCCGGCAGCTCGGAATCACGTAGAAGCCGTGTCTTAGGGCGTTTTGCTGGCCCACAGTCGAACTCACTTCGCACTAATTGCGCCTTAATGTTGGCAACTAACGCACGCGTGGTCTTCACTCGGCGGCTACCACCCGAAAGAGAAACTCTTTCGGCCTCCTCGTTCTGACCTGTCATTCGATTCTCCCATTGCCACCCACTGAACCGTAATTCGCCCCTTCTGTGTTGTGATGTTATACGTGTACTGTCAAATGTTTGTGACGTCTGTTTTACTTAGCCATTATTTAAATTCAAATTTGAACTATTGCCTAACACATTTATAAAATAAATAAATTAATTAAACAACAAACATGGAATAAATAAACAAAAACCGACATGCAAACTATGAACTGTTACAACGGTAACAATACCATATCTCCCACCTTTAAAAATTAATTATAAACTAATTAATTTTTAAACTCTACGGAACAAATCTAACCCAGGGATGGGACTGTAGCTATTTCTTCTTTTTACATATTCGATTTTAAGAAATGTTCGTTTCAACGAATCTTTACTTTAAAAGAATATTACTCAGCAACCCGAGTGACCATATCTTGTTCATAATACGCCCTTCTGAAATTTCATACTTGTTTTCTAACTGTTAGAATTCGCTCGATAGTGATAAGACTATTGTTCTCGTTTGTGATGAAGCTTTCCCCAAACGACACAATAGAAATTTGATCAACAAATTCCTACGTGCATTCCGTGGTGTTGCTTGTCCCTGGAGGGTTGAGTAACCTTTCTAAGTTTTCATCTCAAAACAATTACAAAAAGTGACCAAATATTACTTTTCGAGAAGCTGTAGCTAGACCTGGTCTAATAAATAGCTATCCGTTGGTTGAACTTATCCGTTTAGCGGTCAAATTTAACTTTTGTCAGTTGTTTTTCATCCAACGCGCTCCGCTCAAAATAAAACATGGCTACCACAATTTCTAAGACGAAAGACGGAATAACAACAAACACGGAGACTGATCATTTGGACTTCACTAATAACTTATTATTTCTTTGTTTATTTTTAGGTCTATTTTCTTTTGGACGGTACCGATATTTTATTCTTGGACGAAGACTAAAAAGATGCTTTGGACTACGAATAAGGCCTAAAATGCTAAAAACTAAATTAATTATGAGACGACGCCTATTTATCGATGCCGGGCTTCATATCGGAAGCAGAGAAAATACCGATTATTTTTCCACTTTCACTCGCCAGTTCGTATGAACTCGTACCACGGCGTGAGACGACAGTGCAGGGGACGTACGCGGGACCGAATTTCGCGTTGTAGGAATTTCCCGCGGAAGATTGAACGAAGTTACGAAGAAAAACCTGCTGACCAACTTGGTACACAGGCGCGGGTTTTGTGAAACGTAGATTATAATTTCTCGCGCTGCGTTCGTGGGCCTTGCCCAGATTCTTAATCACGATGTCGTAAATTTTCTTATTGATTTCTTGCTTATGTTGGATTCTCTCAGCGTCCGACTTAGGATCGGTATCTACTTCGCGACGATGTTCATTTCCCTGCGCAACAATTTCGTGCCCGTATAGTACGCGATATGGAGTGAAACCCGTCGAGGCGTGAACCGTATTGTTCATAATATGTTCGACCTGTGAAATACGCGTATCCCACGTGCGCTGATCTATTTTTACGTAGCTACGAATGCACGCGTTGATGCTCCGGTTCAACCTCTCAACTGGATTCGCCTGGCTGTGGTGGCGAGAGCTCGTCCAGTGTTTCACGTCATATCTTTCTAAAAATCCCTTAAACTCACGTCCTATGAAGCTTGAGGCGTTGTCCGAGATCAAAACCTCCGGAACAGACAACCTGCGGAACCATTGTTCCTCTATTATTTTGATCGTTTGAGTAGCTGAGATCCTACGCACTGGTACCAAGATCGTCCACTTCGAGAACAGATCCATGAGAACCAGTAGATGACAATTTCCCGACTTACTACGAGGCAGCGACTGGATGTAGTCGATCGCCAAAATCTGGAACGGTTTCGTAACCAATCTTTGATTTCCCATTACTGGATTTTGCGAAACGTTGGCCGGTTTATTCATTTTACACGCGACGCAATTTTGAATGTACCCACGAACCGAACTCAACATTTTTGGCCAGAAGTAAAGCTTCCGAAGCAATTCTACCGTTTTCTCTACCCCCGGATGGAGAGATTCATCGTGATGCTCTTGCAAAAGCTTTTGACGTAACTCAGCTGGTACGCAAAGCTTCCACACGTGACAATAATCTAAAACTTCGTTTCGCGTCGGCACTAGCTTAAAGAGTTTATCATTTTCAATCTTGAAATCTGGATGTTCATCGGGCGACGCCTTTACTTTTTCGAGCAGTTGTGGATACCAACGGTCGGTGGGGCTTGAGAGATCGATACTCTCTACCGCGCGCGAGAGAGCATCTGGGACTATGTTATCCCTTCCGCGACGGTGCTTTATCTCCATCTCATAGCCCTGGAGCTCGATGCTCCATCTACTTAAACGCGACGAGGTACGCCACTTGCCACGCATGATGTGTGTCAAGGCTGAGGCGTCGGTGATGACAACGAACTTTGTCCCTTCGATGTACGCGCGAAATTTGTTAATAGCAGAGATCACTGCCAGGCCCTCCTTCTCGGTCGCGGCGTATGATTGTTGGGCTGGCGTGAGCTTTTGTGAGAAGTACGCGATAATGTTCTCACCATCTGCGTGCTGTTGCGTAAGCACGGCAGCTATTGCGGTATCGCTCGCGTCGCTCTGAATTTCGAACGGTAGCGTGAAGTCGGGATTGCAAAGAATCGGCGCGGCGACGAGACATTCTTTAATTAGAAGGAAAGCTTTTTCGGCGTCGGCGTTCCACTCGAGTTTCTTGGGTTTCTTTCTGAGCAAATTTGTCAGAGGGGCCGTCAGCTCGCTGAAGTTGCTAATAAAGCGCCTGTAGGTAATCGGGGGGACTTCCGCAAGTCGAGCTGCCTGTGATTCTGTTAAATGATTTTCTTCTTCCACACTCTCTACAACGTCCACCTGTGCTAATTGAGGCATAATTGTTAGACAGATCCGGAAAGCTTTCCAAAAGTCTGCACCTACAATCAGCTTATGTTTGACTTGAGGGGCAACAATAGTCTGAATGACCTTTATATGATCGTGAAATCGATACGGTAAGTCAACACATCCACTGACTGGTATTTTCATTCCAGCGGCATTAATTAACGTAGTTTCGCATGGGTAAGTATGGAGATTTAATTTTTTTAGCAGTTTATCAGCACCTATCCCTAGCACTGAGCATTGTGCTCCACTGTCGAGCAAGGCGACTAAATCTATTCCCATTATGTTAACTGTTACGTAAGGGCGAGAATCGCCTTGTGTATGGAAGAATAATTCGTCAATGTTGGGGTAAGTTATGGGTTCGGATTTATGAATGGGCACGAATCCATTCATGAGTAGGTCTTGTTGGATATCATGGGAGCAAGAGGGATTTGAATTTGAGTTTTCAACTTGCCCTTTCAAGTTGATCTTTCCCCGTTTTTTTGGCAGTACGGGCAGCTATTCGTATAAACTCCAGAGAACCCGCAGATTCTACAAAAGTTTTGTAGCTTCTCAGGGCACACTGCATAGTGATGTCCTCTCTCGCGGCAATTATAGCACACCCCTAGGGGAGGCCGTTGATATGCATCTACTAACTTCTGTAAAGTTCCCTGGCTTGATCCCTCGTTTATGTTTGGATTGATTTGCTCTTTTTCAGAATTGCGTGCTCTAAATTGCCTGTCTTGCTTATGGTGACGTCCCTGATTCTCGCTTCTTTGGGTTGCATAATTAGAATTTTTAAAGATTTTATTTTTTTCATGCCCTCTCCCTGTCTCCTTCTCCTGTTTTGAAAGCACATTCAACTGCGCATTTTTACTTCTATTCTCCCACGCTTTGCTATGCAAGTACCAGTTGTTTTCGTCAACTGAACGACCGAACTTCTTTAATTTGGACAACGTTTTTATTTCGGAACCGATCATTGCGTTCTTGTAATCGTGGCGCATATTGCGCCATATTATTTTAAATTTTCGACGTTCTGATAAGGGTCTCGCCATAGCGTGAAAAATCTTTTGCATATCGTGGAAGTAATCGGTAAACTTTTCTGACCGGGCCTGTCTACGATTCGTCGCTGAAACTTCGAGGTGAAAGTCGAAATCGGGTGGAATAAATTCTCGTTTGAGTTCGCGTTTTAACTGGTGCCAATTTCGGAATTCTTTATTTTCGAGTCCTTCTAAGAACCACTCTTTGGCTCGTCCCGTGAACAGGTGGATGGCTGAACGAAATAGTTCGCGGTCGCTAACGTTTTCTGCGCGCGATCGAATTTTGATTTCTTTTAGAGTTTCGCTTAACTTTCTTCCATCATCTCTCCCGTCATAACGAATTTTCCATTCCGGAATGGGAATTCGTTTCATCGATCTTTCGCGTTCGCGACGATAGTTTCTTGGCCTACGGTGCCTATGTTGCCTGTGGTGTCTATGCTCGAGAGAAGATTCTGAACTGGAGAGAGTATGCTCATCCGATGAGCTAAACGAAGTTTCCGACTCGATCGACGATCGTGACCGTTTTCTATGTTTGCTTTTCCGTAATTTCATTTTGTCAGTTTTTCTCGACGAGCTTTTGCGATTTTCATTTTTATTACGCTTCTTAATCTGGTAACCGAAGTCGCTCTCCGATGAGCTTTCTGACGACGTCTGTGATTCCGAGCTATTCGAGCTCAGGTCTCCAGACGAGATCTCAGTTGACAATCGTCTTGTCGAAACTGGATTTGCTAAGAGTTTTTCCAACCGTGATGTAGTTGAGTTAAGGGTTTCATCAATCGAGCTTTTATGCTCAGACTGATCAACCCACACACGCGCATTCAAAGCGGTGGACTTTTTTATGGCTCCGGTGTCGCTCTCAGCAGCAACACTCGAGTTTCTGTCCATGATCGTTTTATCTAAACTTTGGTTTAGATTATGTAGTAATTTTTCTAGCTTCATTTTCTCTTTCAGTTTTCGTTCCGTTTCGCGAATTTGTTCTACTTGTCGCTCGAATTCTTTTTGACGCCTTATTTTCTCCTGAGCAGCAGTCTGAATTGCAAACTCTTTAAAAGCTTTCAATAAATCTGGGAAACACTCAACCTTTCCTTCTTCGTACTCTTCAAAGGCTTTCAAGATTTCTTCTGTCCTCTTATTGGACGCTTCCAATCCTATTTCTTTTTCTTTTATTAATTCTCTGTTTCTACCCTTCTCGCCCTCTCTTTTCTCTTCTTCATGAATCGATTGATTTAGAACATCTATCTCTGAACGGACTTCTTCTAAGGCTTGACCTACTTCTTGTTGAATTTCAACCACTTCAGGGATCGTTTCAAGGATAGGAAAATAAATATCATTTACTCGTGATAGCTCCTGCTCGAGTTTGGCTATTTCTCGAGTGAACCTATGGGCATCAGACGCATTGTGCAGTCGCGCGATCCGAAACTTATAGTGCAACAATCTCGTTCTTAATTTTTCACGACTTCTTCTGTCGATCTTTCGCGATTCAAGGCTCGAAGCAATAGCAATTAATTTCGCGACTACTAAACCGATTTCGTCTTTCGTGGTCCGCCAAGTCATCCCACTAGAAATTA
>NC_073693.1:132470958-132481927 GCF_029784155.1 Uranotaenia lowii
CAGAAAATGTCTCTTCTTACCATGATTGAGTTCATTAGATCGTTTTTGCCTTGTCATTCGTTCCTCCAACGAGTTTTCCGTCACAATCTCGGCATTAAAATCTATTGAACTTATACTCGGCGTAACTCCGCTAAAGTAGACCTTCAAACGTTCAGTCGTAGTTGTTGTTGCCTCCGTAGTCGTTGAGGGCTTCAAACCTCCCTTACGATTGTTTTTCTTCTCGTGAGCCTTAAACTTAGACCTGTTGTATCCATTGTTCCGCCGAGCGGCTTCCGCGGCAGCTTTGTTTGCAAAATACTGATGATTGGTCTTTTCAGGCGTTCTACAAACCGGAAGAATGCTGTAACACAAACTGGGTAGTGCGTACACCCGGCAGTTGATGTTCATATCCTTTGACTCCTTTATCACTCCATAGGCGGCTTTCAGTCTTTCTTCGAGTATTTCCATTGTGATGTCCGGGGTAATGAAAACGGTTTGATTCCGCAAATACTCCTCGCATGTGGTTCCGGTGTAAACTTGGCACACGCCAAGCTCCAGCTTTTCCTCTTCATCTCGGTAGATAAGTTTCTCGTTTTTCTTCCGCCGATTGAATTTGCCAGCCGGCAGCGATGATTGGGTTAACCTGTTGAAGAGGAGTCAGATTAAAGAAAATTGAATAAATCCATAAATGAACGTTCCGGCTTGATGTACGTAAGGGTGGTCCAAAATAGAGGTATGATTCGGAATAATGGATCTGCTCTACAAACACCAAATAGTCCTACTGTCTCGCTCAATGATGAACAACAAGTAATTTTTACTGCTCAACCATTAGATTGACATACCTTTCATCTATTCTAAAAACATTTAGTCGAGTTCCGTATCATATTTCTTAGAAAAGTATACCTAATATTTTTTAGTAAAGCATACCTAAATCACAATCGTTCATCTTCGTCCAGTGTACGTTCATGTCACGAAACCTGTGACCTAGGGTAAGCCAACCGCCTCCCATGCTGCGTACTTCTCCAGGGCTTTTTCGATAGCTGTCTTACCCCATTTGTACTAGAAACAGAATGGGTTTCCTGTAACATGGGTTAAGCTAACCGCTTCCCAAGTCTCGCTCTCATCCAGGGCTGCTTGATAGCTGCTTAGTACGCTAACAGCAGCACTGATTTTCGGCCTCGAAAACTGCAAACAACCGATCAAATCGTTGAACGGATGCTCAGTGATAGCCTCACTTCGTTCAGCCCAAATCTCGTCCCTTTCATGGCTGCGGTCGGAAAAAGTAGTCTCCTTTTAGCCCTTAAGCTTGCTGACGATTCGGAACTGCACTTCCTCATCATCAGCGGCTACGTTCGCCACGTAGCGTTGAGTATCTTCTCCTGTTCGCTGACTGCGTTTCTGGGCCGGTTCGGGATTGACGGAATCTTGATCATCATCGTCATCTTCGTCATCGCTACTCTCGTAGTCGCTCTCGTCTTGCGCCATGTGCTGACCGGCACCGGAATCGATGATTCGTTGATTCCGGTGGCTGGTAACCTGAACACGCGAACGAATAGAGTTTCTTTGTTACTTTCTGGTAACCCCAGAAAAGCATTCTGTTGTAGCTATCTTCGCGTTTCGGTTCAAAGTCTTCATATTGCGATGACTTCGAGTATCTGTACTTTTGGCAGGAATCGGCAGCAAGAATTGGTTGACTCCAATAGCGACTAACCGTCGCCGAAACCACCTCCTCCAAAGCACCAAAAACATCAACCATCCGCCGAAAACAAGCATGCTAATCGCAGCGCAGCTACTAAGCATGAGAATAATCGCCTCGACTGGATCGCCCATCTGGATCGAATGGAGTGCTGAAGTATTTGGCTACTAACCGTCGCCAAAAACATGTCCTCCAAAGCCACAGAAAAAACCGCTCTGTAAGCTTGGATAAGCTCACGCGTACTGATCGCTGCGTAGCTTCAAATCACGAGAGTAACCCTCTCGAACAGTTTCTTCCAATCTCCGATCCGCGATAATCCTCCGTTTGGAGCATTCGGACCTGACCAATCCTGGTTCCAGATCCCGAGAGTCCTCCTCCTGGCCGTCGGTAATGAAACCATGCTGCTAACTGCATAACGGCTCGTGTCGGCATCGAGAATAACCCTCTCGGAACCCGACTTCCCAGCCTCGAACTCCAGTGACACCTTCTGGCTGACCTGGAGAATCTCGTAGCCTCTGTGTTGACGGTCCCCTGCGCACATAGTCCTCTGCGCATTGATCAGCTCATAACTGCTGACCATAGCGCACAACCAAAGCACGAGAGTAACCCTTTCGGCTATCAGCACCACCCAATATATCCAGGGTGGACCTCCTGACCATTGTGCTGCCCGGATGCGGACTCAGAGACTGCTGCCGGCCGTCGGACGTGAGCTCACACATGCTAACCGCAGCGTGGCTCGTGACGGCGTCGAGAGTAACCCTAACCGGGAAAGTACTCATTTCCTAATGAGTGTTTTGATATTCATACCCAGAATATCTGGCAACGTTGTTGTGTTACCACGAACCCAATTTGAGTAGTCTCGCCTAACCGTGTGATGATGTAAACATTTGTACCGCGTTTATCATCATCACCTGTCATCAGCAATCATTGATCTAATGTTCTCGATTACGAATTGGAAATAGCAAGAGGAACCAAAACAAATAATGTTTTGGTTCTGCTGCAATCGGCAGCAATATTAGAGCGGCTAAGGATCCGTCGAAACTGTAAGTATCAACAAGTCTAAATACTAATTCGGTAGTGAATTTTGAAAAGGGCGAATGCGCCAAATGTAAACAAACCGAGTTATCAGCAGGGTAAAAAAGTACGTTCTAAGACCTACATTTTGATCGTACAAAGGTATCTGAAGGATATTTGGTTTTCGAGAAATAAAGAAAAGAAAAATAATATTTTTGCTGGGAGCTTATGGAGCTGTCAAACTTTGAATGCGTTTTTCTCGAAACAGTCATGTTGGCGCATTCGCCGTATTCAAAATTCGATTCCGAATTATTACAGTGGCAATGAACTATTGCTTGATTGGTCGAGAGGCTGGTGTAATCAAAACAATATAATTAAAATCGATGAGATAGACCATGATAAACCCGCAACATAGCAATCAGCCATCTGGTTGTCAGAGCAATCTGTCAACCGGATTTTTTTTCGGCGCGTAGAAGGATTTTGACATTCTCTTAGAAGCTGAATAGCATTCTCCATAGCCAGCTAAACGAACTTGAAAGTAGCTTTATGAACTTAAATTTTGTGCTGACTAGCATTCTCTTCAGACAGAAACGAAAGCTAATTAAGCTTCTATGAAACTTTTTAATGGGAATTTTGGTTTCTTGGGTTGTTATTACTAGACGAGCGGGTTCGGTCGGTATCGGATCCGCAGGTCAGCCCAATCCTTCATGCTTCGCATAAGTTGACTGGATCTGTTGAAAAACGTGCCTCACATTTTGCCTACCCCTCATCGAATAACACCTTCTAGCGCCACATTGAACATCATGCAGAATAGACCATCGCCTTGTCGAAGCCTCCTGCGAAATTCGAATGAACTCGACAATTCACCCGAGATCCGCACAAAGGACTGCGTTCCATCCATCGTCGCCTTGATCAGTCCGGTCAGCTTCCCGGAAAAGCCGTTCTTGTCCATGATTTTCCATAGCTCGTCACAGTCGATCGTATCGTAAGCGGCTTTGAAGTCGATGAATAGATGGTGCATAGAGACTTGGCGTTAACTGCATTTTTGGAGGATTTGCCGTAATGTGAAAATCTGGCCCGTCATTGACCGTCCCTCCATGAAGACGGCCTGATGGCTTCCCACGAATCTGTTTGCTTGTGGCGTCAGGCGGCGAAGTAGGATTCGGGACAGCACTTTGAAGGCGGTATTGAAGACAGTGATCGCTCGGTAGTTCTCACAGTCCAATTTGTCGCCCTTCTTTTAGATTGGGGCAATAACTCCCTCCTTCCACTCCTTCGGTAGCTGTTCTGTTTCCCAGATCCGGACCATTTTGATGAGTTCAGCTGCGATACCACCCTTCCCAGCCGACTTATTGATTTTCAGTTGGCGAATGGCTTCCTTAACTTCACTCATCGTTGGGAGTGGCTAATCTACGTCGTTGGCTAGGCTGGCGATGTACCTTCTCCCATCGCCTTGATCTCCTGTATGTGCACTGTTCAGGAATTCATCGAAGTACTTCTTCCACCTTTTGACCACCTCACGATTGTCCGTCAGGATGCCCCCGTCGTTATCCCGGCATATTTGGGCTTGCGGCACGAAGCCTTTGCGATATGCGTTGAGCTTCTGATAGAACATTCGAGTTTTCTGGGAACGATGCAGCTGCTCCAGCTCCACGAATTCTTTCCTCTCCGGGTGGCGCTTTTTCTCCTAGAAAATTCGAACTCACTGCTTCTTTCGATGTCGGTGATTTTTCCCGTTTCGACGAGTGCTTCTTTGCACTACCGCTGCCCGCGCGGCGTTCTCTTCGACCATCACCTTCCTAGGAATCTTTAACTCAAAAGTCAAATCCGTATTACTGTACGGGTGCGAGGCTTTGTACACATATGCGGTGACGACGCGAAAACTGCAAGTATTTGTAAACCGCTGCCTGCGGAATATCATCCGCGCTTGGTGGCCTGGCAACTGGATCTCAAATGAGGAACTACATCGCCGGTGTCATCAAAGGGCGCTAGAAATCAAGATTCGGGAACGTAAGTGGAGATGGATTGGGCACACGCTGCGACAGGATGAGAACGAGATTTGCAGAGAGGTGCTTGAATAGAATCCAGAAGGACATCGAAGAAGAGGCAGATCCAGAAACTCGTGGTGGCAAAGCCTATCCGCCGGAATACGAACTGTCGACGAGAGTCTTGACTGGGACCAAGTGAAGACGCTGGCTCCGGATCGTCAACAGTGGAGGTCTTTTATCACGGACCTATGCACCGGAGGATCGGCACGGGAACATTAAGTAAGTTAGTATCACCCTCCTAAATACATTCCTCGTCGAACTAGTCGTTCCATCGTGTTCGTTCCACATGCCCCGCGATCGCAACGCTGTTGATGGTTGTCTTGATGGTATCCCAACAATCCTCGAGAGGGGCTTCTTCAAGCTCCCTCTCTACCGGCAGCGCTGCTTCGAGAAATTTCGCGTTGTCTGCCGCGATTTCAGGTTGCTCGATATTTAACCGAAGCGGGCGTTGGTTTCGTATGTTGTTCATTACAGAGAGTTTTAGGCGCATCTTCACCATAACCAGATAGTGGTCTGACTCGATCTTGGCGGCTCGACAGCATGACGTCGATGATGTCCGAGAAGTGCCGGCTGTCTATCTAAAAGTGATCGATCGGTGAGAGGCGGTGCTGGGTACAGTCGAAGGCCGTTTTTGTTGATCAGCTGGTGCGCGCTGAACCTTCCAATTGTCGTTTTGAATTCCTCCTTTCGGCCGACCTGAGTGTTAAAATCCCCGGTGACGATCTTGATATCATGTTTTGGGCAGCTGAGTGTAGAAATCGTCTTTGTCGTCACCGGTACTTCTGAGGTGAGGGCTGTGCACGTTGATGATGATGATGTTGAATGAACGGCCCGTGATTCTCAATCGGCACATTCGTGGGTCGATCGACTTTCATGGGATTCTAATTTTGTATATGTGAGAAAATGCAGCGTTTTAATAATAATTATGCAAGATTTCCATGAATCCAACGGTTTTGATCTGTTTTTTAATATTTCATCAATTTTGAATATTATGCTAGTGCAATCCTTGAGCAGTCATGATTACAAAAAATATTTCAACCATCTTCATCATCACATTTTTTTTTTAAATTGGCATGGTTCTGAAATTATGCTTGCATTCTTGATAAGACACTGACAGACATTTAGTTTCAATTTTTCGTCTTCTAAGTCTAATGCAGACAAGATGTTCACTGCGTTTGCTCTCTTAAATGTCATTACCATATCAGCTGTCATTTTGCTATGGTCGCTTTTCCTTTTCCGCCCGAACATAACACGCAACATTTGGTTGTGTGTTCTACCAATGCCTACCCTGGCTGGTGGAGTCTGTGAGCCCAGCCATGGCACATCTGCAGTTGATTAACACCAATAAACAAGCATTAGCCTGGAATTTACCTTCATGTTGGCACAGAAACAAACTATCTCATTGTAAACAGAACCGAAATCGATGTCTGCTTCTGCTGAGCGTTTCTTCTGCTCTGATTTTATTTAGGCACACTGGGTGAGTTGGTTCTGATTTTTTTTCTTCTAAGTTTTAACAAAAGATTGGTTCCGTATTCAAAATAAAAAAGCGAAGAGCAAATAAAATCTCAGTAAATGCTGTCAAAAGAGTCAATTTGGGGAATTTTATTCCCTCCCGCCCACGCCCCAGCTCTAATGGAGCAATAATGTTGCCCATAAAAAGGAAGCTCTATTTATACGTACCCATTGCTCGGCAGATCCAGCACGTTGGTCGTCTCGGCAGACGTCAGATGGGAATGTAAACAAAACGCTGCTGTCACAATATAAATAACTGTTAACATAGTTCACACCCCAGCGGCAGAACCGAGCCAGAACAGGAGAAACCCGACGGACGAATTGATCTGCTGCTCCACTTTGCTGCCACTATTTTGCTCCTATTCTTGGTCACCAAAAAAACAACACACGCTCCGAATGAATGTAGATCGAAGTTCAGTTAGGACTTGCTACAACACTGCTGGCCCACCCTCACGTTTTGCGGCGGCAAAAAATTCCGTAAACAGCCTCCCTTCTTCCTTGGAGCGAAAGTGCTGCCACGCTCATGGAGATGTGCCTGCTTTTTACGACTCACTCGTTTCCATAAAGTACAAAAATTTGCCGCCCCCGGAGTGAGTTTTCCCGTTTTTTCCTTATTCCCTCTACTTTTTTTTTAAAACGGTCTTTTCGGTCTTTTCCACAAATTTTTATTACTCATCTGCACTAACACATTCCTAAAAGCACCGAACCCACACTTGCTTGCAGGAACATTGTTTTCCTTCAAACTGCTTCTACCAGGAAAAGCGTCGGGACGTGCCTTGTAGTCGATGCCGTCGTCCTCGTCGTCGGAATGCCGCCTTAGTCGTCGTCCTAAACAAATTGAAACACCGAAATGAGAAACATGAATGGCATGCTAGGAGCTGGGACCATAACACAGGATATGTGTCCTTTGCGTGTGACGTGATGTGGAGGAGGCGTAGTAGGCGCATTTGTATTCGCACGCATGGAGCCCTCGCTGCTGCAGTGGATTTTCAGTATTTTCATCGTTTGAGCGGGTTTATCGGTATCACATCGTTCTACCATAGGTACCTACATAAAGATCAATCGGCGGAAAAGTGTCGTTGGTTGCGTTTTTTAAGCGAATTCAAATTTTACTGCAGGATTGGCCTGATATAGCATAGGTAGTCATGTGACACACCCGTAAATTCTCGGAGGAGAATGGGAAATCGCAATAACTGGAATCGTTTCTTAGTTTCATGAGGCGTCGTGTTAATGAAGAGTTCACTTTTAATAATTGGTTTGCTTTCATGATGGACCTATTATTTCTATTGTAATGATATTTGTGAATAATACACGCTAGGGTGTGTTTTGGTAAAATTTACATAAATTATTGCTACACTAATTTTTCAAGAACTTAGTCATGTCCGTGTCCGTGGCTTTGTTTATGAATCAAATTTCATCACCAGTCAGACTCGTGAGGATTATGACTCAGACAACGGGATTAAGGTATACAACGAAAAATAAATTCAGGTGAAAAATTACGTAGGATTTCTGCGTATTAAGAACTTTTTAGATAGCTAGGACTTGATACAAATTTTAAACACAAGTCGGAGAATTTTTACTATCGACGGTAAGATTCCTGCATGAATATCAAATGTAGAGAAAATAAACCAAAATTTATGTGTAGAACAACGATTGTCTATTTTTTTTGTTGAATCGCAATATGTAGGGGAGAATGAGGATACTTGATCCCTGGGAATACTTGATTCCTTCGTTATATCTCGAAACAGGAATATGTTAAAACATCAAATATTCTAGAAAAATGTGTCAAATAGAACGAAACAACAATAATCTTATCTTAACAAATTTTAAAAATGTTGAGTTATTGAACTTGGTTTGAAAAATTTAGTAAATGTGATTTGAAGATATTATTTATCACTTTTAAATGTTTCTCACGTGAAAAAATTATAGTAATTATTCGCATATGTCAATCGATAGATTAAATAACTTTATAATGCTATATTTTCAAAGCAATAGTAAAGTCTCTATTTTTTAAGAAAAAGTTTCCAAAATGTATATTATGGGTATAATTGATCCCTAGAGCCTAAAAAGATATATTTTTCGTATTTACTAATATCTGTTCAATAACTAATAACAAAGGGAACTAAAAATACTGTATTTTTCTAGAAACTAGAAAATTGCGCCTTAAAGTATGCAATGGCTGTAGGATAGGAGACAAACTTATAGAATTCTCTTTGTCTGATACTTAGAAACTGTTATCTTCGGATTTTACTAGATTTTTGCCTAGAGTCAGGACGCCTCGAATTAAGGATCAAGTCTCCTTTAGTGTAGGATCAAGTCTCCTGTAACATAATAAATATCACAATTTTTTTAGTCTCACGACTCACCTACAAGTTCTTGTTTCGTTTCAACTTTTGGAGCATATAAACTTGAAATCAAAAGACGATAGTAGGTATTTAGCTAAATTTTCCTAAAATGATATGATGAAAATTAGAAAAAGGGATCAAGTATCCCCATTCTCTCCTCCTACATCTACGAATCTCTTTACTTATGATTGAGTTCAAAAGTCGCATGGTTTCAAGGAATATAACAAACATGAAATTTCTTTCTGTTTACTCTGAGGGCTGCTTTATTGTAGATTTGACTGTAGTTTTTCGAAAATAGTTGACGATGCAGCTTCTGAGTCACAACACAGGTAACAGTCTTCTAAAGTTTCCATGTAATGAACATTATTTATTCGTTACTATCGACAGATTGGTTTAAAAAAACGAACACACACATCAAGATCCACAGTGAAACTTCAATTTTCTTTGAGGAAATCTAAATTCTACTCAAGACTAAAGCGTACATCATTCAATTATGTTCACCAGCCCACAGGAAAAGTATTATGCCGTGACCAAGATTCGATCTCATGACCTCTGGCTCAGAAGAATTGAACGCTATCCTTTAGGTCACTGTCGGCGGCTGTTTTAAAAATGAAGACTCATCCATGATTTTTTGCAGAATTTTTAAGTAACATTTTCATGAGTTAATTTGAACTTTTGTGTTCGTATGGGAAAATTGTCTGCTAATGCTTTTTATACAAATTTATGAATTTTCTAAAGTAGATATTCTGCTGAACTACTGAGTCGAAGGCAAATGGTTATAAGCTGTTCAACAGGGGAAGCTTATTTGTTACGATGTTGAGATCTTCGACAAAGTAGTTCACCAGAAAATTTCCTTCATAAAATTAATAAATAGCCCTAGAAACATTTTGCAGACTCGGTTCCACAGAAGAAACAAAAACGATATTGATTTTTCAGTACAAAACATTTTATTTTCCCATTCAAACCTCAAAGCGCAAATTTAATCTTGTAAACGTCAATTAAACATTCTGCAAAAAATCATGGATGAGTTTTGGCCTCAAATCGACTCAGTTTAGTGATACAATGGCAAACTTCCACTGAAGCTTTTTTTCTTTTCTATTTGTACTTCAAGGTTTCATTTAGGATTAAGTTTCAAATTCGAAACTTTAAAACATGAAGGTTAGTTTTTTTTTTCTTTTTCTGATGAGAGGAAACAGCACATAGAAAAAAGTAGAGAAACGGGAATAGAAAGCAGGATGTGGTTGATATTCCAGAGACAAGAGTGTAGAGAAAAAAAAAGAAGAGCGAAGAGAGAAGAAATAAGAGAGAAGAAAGAAGAGAGGAGAGTGAAGAAAGAAGAGAGAGAGAGAAAGAAGAGAAGAGAGAAGAAAGAAGAGTGAAGAGAGAAGAGAGAAGAGAGAAGAGAGAAGAGAGAAGAGAGAAGAGAGAGAGAGAAGAGAGAAGAGAGAGAGAGAAGAGAGAAGAGAGAGAAGAGAGAAGAGAGAAGAGAAGAAGAAGAGAGAAGAGGAGAGAAAGAGAGAAGAGAAGAGAAGAGAGAAGAGAGAAGAGAGAAGAAGAAGAGGAAGAGAGAAGAGAGAAGAGAGAAGAGAGAGAGAGAAGAGAGAAGAGAGAGAGAGAGAAGAGAGAGAGAGAGAAGAGAGAAGAGAGAAGAGAGAAGAGAGAAGAGAGAAGAGAGAAGAGAGAAGAGAGAAGAGAGAAGAGAGAAGAGAGAAGAGAGAAGAGAGAAGAGTGAGAGAGAAGAGAGAAGAGAGAGAGAGAAGAGAGAAGAGAGAAGAGAGAAGAGAGAAGAGAAGAGAGAGAGAAGAGAGAAGAGAGAAGAGAGAAGAGAGAAGAAGAGAGAGAGAGAAGAAGAGAGAAGAGAAGAAGAGAGAAGAGAGAAGAGAGAAGAGAGAGAGAGAAGAGAGAAGAGAGAAGAGAGAAGAGAGAAGAGAGAAGAGAGAAGAGAGAAGAGAGAAGAGAGAAGAGAGAGAGAGGGAAGAGAGAAGAGAGAAGAGAGAGAAGAGGAGAGAGAGAAGAGGAGATGGATATATGAGAAGGGAAGAGGGAAAAGGGAAGATAGAAAAAAGGTTGAATCGAAGGACTTTATCACGAGTAATGATATTGAAAAAATAATTAATAATGAGAGAAAGGTTGCACGTTTTTTTTACAAACAGTTACCTATTAACATCACTGAATAAAAGGTTTTAATCAGTTTCAAAAATTGTTTGTGTTCAGAACATAATAAAAGGAACAATATTATAGAAAAACAGTTTTCCAATCAAATTATCTGAAAATAAGATGGAATAAAACTTAATATTTGAAATGATAAAAATTAATGAAAATTTCTTAAAAGTTTACTGATGCATCTTTGTAAATTGGTAACTTTGAATTGGTTA